>NW_010540168.1:3012-7063 GCF_000687285.1 Phaethon lepturus | reverse complement strand
GAAAGAGAAGATGAGCACCTATTCATATCAAAACAAACAGCATGAAAGAATGCACCCAGGTTTCAAAATATATATAGCTTAAGATACCGCCATTTTGCACCACGTAACTGTAATAAAACAACCTGCTTAGTGTTTCCTTCTGGAACACCCACACTGATATTCTGTTTCCACACTATCCTGATATATTTGGGCAATGGCATTCAGGCCCATACTCCTGAAAGAAAAAAAAAAAAAAAAGGGGGCAAATCTCTCACTGCTTCCTGCAGATTCATTGTTAGAATTCAAATGTATATCCAACATGTGGCACTGCCAATATATTGGCAATATACAGCTTCTCCACTAAGTCCTAATACAAATCACTTCTGGTAACAAGTTATAAATAAACAGGGAGTTGAAAGACTGTACAGCTCCTGGCTATACATTGATTTGTACCATTATAGATAAACTGTTGTCAAGAGTAGGTTATTTAAGAAAAGATTTAAGTGGACCAAATAAACTCAAACAAAAATACAAGTTTATAAATTGCATTGAATTTATTTGAGCAGCTTACATTCATCACCCAAATTGCACAGGATCAACTGTGTCCTAATGTTTTCTTTTCAAGCAGACTTAACCAAAGGTACTGTATATTAAATTAGTTACAGGTTTATGTAGTTACCAAAAAGCCAACCAAAAAAAATTTTTTCTAGGGTGTCAGCTGGAATTATTATTTTTAAACAGTTTCTAGGCATGCAACAAGGATTACTCTCTCATGATACCCATTATGGATAAAGGTGTCTCTTCTGTTCTGTACTTGAGTATCATTGTGAACAGCTTTCTAGCAGACAATAGCACATCTCTGATCTGACCTATGACCATCTTGACAAAACAGTATCAGTTATACACAACCACTTGCATACCACATAACATTGTAAACCAAAGAGAAAAGGACCAAAACAACAGACAAAAGAGGAAAATATAATCAGGATTTCTAAGGAAAAACCCTGGAATTATAATGTAATTTTGAGGATGGAGATTGACGTTTTCTAACATAGGTTTAAATGGTTTATATTTTGTTTTTCTATCTAGGTTGGTCTAAAGACCAAGTGATGACAATCTCATTTTGGTAATCACCACTGAGATGGATCGTTAATCTTCCTTTACTTCACATGAAGTAATATTGTGCCTTTTCTAATTTAGAACAAAGTTCTACTGTATCACTTTTCATGTTGTATTTTTGGAAGGATCTAGAAGACATGGAAAGAACGACTGGCATTTATTTGCAATATGACTCAAAACACAAGACTGACAGGCCAGAACAGGTAGGGTACATGGCACCCTTCATTAGTACACTACTTAATTTTTAAAGAGTATTTGTCAAAGGACACCACTACAACTTACAAACTTTGTACACAGAGATCACAGTAAGCAGCAAACCACAGCAGCAATGGAGTAACACTGAAAAGCAGAGCAAACTACTACAATATCCACATGAAAGGGAAAAACTAGGGGAAAAGCTGGTTAACTACCCTGTTTCATATGAAACTGCTGAAGAAGTCGTTCTTGTTTCCCCCAACCCCTTCTAACCATCACTACAGCCTTGCTCTACTTCTCCCTTTATGAAACAAAATAGCTATCAGTAATCCAAGCGCGATAACATCAGTACCAAAATCAGAGTCATCAGTTTCTAATCTGGCAGTTGCAGGGGACAATACAACAGTCTTCTGGCTAAGAATTCATTTCTCACTATCCCTCTATATCAACAGGAAAACCCTCCACTGAAGCATTTCAAATAGCAGGGGAGAAAAAGGGAAGAGCCCAATATGACCACACACCTAGACTGCACAAAATTTGCTTTTGACTATCTTTTCCTTGCACTCAAAGTTATATTTCATGAAGTAATCCACAAAAACAAGTGACTGAATTGCCAAGACAGTAATTTTGTCAAGTGATATGTGTTAGATTAAGACAACATACATGTACGACAAACTTCAGAGACTTATTTTTAGATTCTAGTGAGAGGAAGACAGCTTTATTATTGAAGTGCCTGTGCATTTAATTTCTTACCCATTTATTATAGAATTGCATAGAATAAAACATCTATTAGTAGAAACTGTTACGTGTTATACAGAGGAACATTCTTTTCTATCTCCTTGCACCTTCTAGGAAGTGAAAGCCACAGAAAGGACACATGATAATTTGATTTTTTAAACCTCCGATATCTTAACTTGTCTAAAGAACAAGATATCAGAAATCACATCCAATGTCACATCATACAAGGGACTGAAGTTACATTTTAAAATGATGCAAACTAAACTTAGTATTTAGCAATTAAAACAGGCAACACCTTCTTCAGATGAAAGACAACAGAATTGGGGAGGTTACTTTTAACCCCCTTCCAAAAAGAAGCTGTACTACTTTCGCACACCCCGAGAGAAACAGTCAAAAGAAGTTACACTCTCCATTTTCATTCTCTGACAAAAACAAGTTAATGCACCTGAAGTTAAAAGACATTTCCTTTTTCCTCCTACTTAAACCTTCAAAAAGAAGGTTAGGTACACTAAAACTGTAGTATATGGAGCGCTTTTGCTCTCCTCCTATGTATGTCATTATGTGTAATGGCAATAAGAGCCTCACTTAACAGTAACTGAAATAGTTCAAGGGGTCCAAAAAAAAGGAGAAAAGAAAGAGGAAAAGAAAACTTTGCGTATGCTGAAAGGAGTTATTCTAAAGTTTTATCATTGTAGAACAAGAACTTATAAAGCTTGTTTCTTATTCCCCTGCTTTCCTTGAAGTGATCGCGTTACTTTAATCAGTCACGTACTCAAAGCAAAGCACCACCTTTTACCTTTGGATTTATTTTATCTCAATTAGCTCCATGGTATAGCCACCTATCAAAAGCCTGCTCCAAAATAATACAAATAAAAAAAGTAAAACCAGAATATGGAAAGGAAAAACAGCACTCTATACAGGGCCATAACCAGTTCTACAGAAGCAGCCTGCCTCCTTGTGGCTCAACTAACTGTAAATTAGATTTCTCCAATTCATTCCATCACACCCAGCAAATCTGGTGAGCCAAGAGAAGAGTAAGCTTCTAGTTCAAGGTGGTTTTGGGGTTTGGTTTTGTTGGGGTTTGGTTGGGGGGTGGGGAGTTGATGAAAAAGAAAGATATTCCCAATTTTAAGAAGCACTGCCAAAAGTTATCCATCTCTGATTACTGAAAGATTGCTTTTAGCCTCCTCTAGATAGCAAAGATGGAATGAGAGGGGACAGAGGTCCAACTTTAAGACAACTGACATTTTTTACAGGGCAACAAAAGCAAAAGTTTGTCAGCACTCTGGCACCTAAACCCAGAAGGCTCCAAACCTTGGCTCAGCTGCGGCTCAAGCTAGCAGGCCTCCCTTGATGCCTTAGCTTTCAACACTAAATCCCCTTTCTGCTTACAGGTCTCCATCCGGGTATGCCTCAGAGAATTTCACTCTTGGCAGCAATGAAGCATTTGATGCTTTCAACAAGATGCAGACATTCCTCTGTCCTGCCTGAAAGGCTCAGTTACAGGGGGCTACCTTCTTAACACCTAGAAGAGTAAGTTCTTCAGTAAGTTCTTCAGAAAATAGCTGGAGGGTTTGGCTTTTTTTTTGGTGGTTTGTTTTTTTTTAATCCAGTCACTCTATTGTGCAAGAGCTTACTGGTTAAAGAACTCAAAACCTGTGTGACAAATACACAAATTCAAATTCACACCAGTCTTAGGAGGGGATGACATCATCATGATGACTTTGGCTTGGGAGGCTATGAGTAGCTTTCTAACCATCTCACAGAAGCTCCTCCATTTTGTGCAAGCCTGAGACACAAAGCATGAACTACTGTTGCTACAGGTTAGGAAATTAATCCACGAAAAGAGGGGAAGTTTCAGTCTCTGCTCCAAAGGTTTTTTAATATAAAACACATTGAGCAAACACAAAAGTAGCCCACATTTTTCTCAATCTCACAACTCTTGGGCTTGCAACTTACTTTCTTCTGTGTCACAGCCACTGTTCTGGGAACTGTTTCTCTAACCTTTAAACAAGTGAAT
>NW_010540168.1:0-2981 GCF_000687285.1 Phaethon lepturus | reverse complement strand
ACTCTTTCCAACCTACAACCCAGTGATCTGTCTTGAAAAGGAGTGAACTGAACTCATGGCGTTCTCATGCTTACAATCATTTTAAGTGGAGATTCACGGGGCGGGAGACATTTCTGCCCCCTCCAAGCATATTTTGAATGAAAAGCTCTGACTCCACTTTTTTTTTTTTTAAGGGGAGGGAAGGTTGTCACATCTTAAATTCCAGACATGGAAGATGTCATTTCTTTCTACTACAGTTTTTATGTGTAGGTCCAGAATGAGAAGCATTGCACCTTCCTCTTTTTTTTGGTTATTATTATTTACACATTTATCAATGAGACAGCTTCTACTTTGTGTGCTTTAGACCCTTTCATGCCTGCTCAGCTCATACCAGGCCAGAGCACTGCACATAAGACTGTGGGCTCCACCACTGCTGCCAGGGGCTAAAAGCTTAGGCAAGGCTGTACCTCACACTGCAACATCCAAATAGCTTCATAGATCTTATTAGAAAGGTTGTAAATGGAAAACCAAAATAAATAGAAGCTTACATTAACTCTGACACTACCGCAAAGGAAAAAAAAAAAAAAAAATCCACTCTTTTTCTCTTACTCAGGTGCAACCCTGGCAAAGGGCAAACACCTTCAACTCTACTGAAGAGAAAGGGAATTGGTGGTGTTCATCACATCACAGGACTGGCTGCTATACCAAACAAGTCCAGTGTGTCTGAATAACACTCTAGGTCTGTGTATGGAAAAAAAAAAAATCATCCTTATGGAAAAAGCATTCTGTTTGTATAACCAGATCTGTAATTAACATGCAAATTACTCACACAAATGAAGAACTATCCCCTCCTGGCTTTTGTAATTTTATAGACTGAACATGGCAGAGACTTCAATTCATTAAAAGTGATGCTCTTCTGTAAGCAACTCTGTTTCCATTATATTGAAATAGTGGGCAAGTAACACGGACTACATGAAGTCACACGCACCGAGAAATTTACTACAGTAGGGTTTCTGTTCATAAGTTTAAGACAGTTTGTGTTTTTGCTTTATACCAGGGTCTGACACTAAGTTAATAAGCCTTTTATTGAGATTCAAAAGCTATTACATTACACACATCTTCCTCTACTTACATTTGCTAACCTATGCTGAGGCCCAGGATTAAATTTTACGCTTCGCTGACAGAAAATAGAATCCTAAATCACCAATCCACACATAATTGTTATTTTCCCCACTTGTTTCTTGTGGTCACAGTACCTACTTTCTTCCTTACCATGGCCTTGCTTTAAACTTTCACATTTTTAAATCTAGCACTGAGCTTTAGCTCAGGCTTATGGAATGTCTCATTTTCTTTAAATTATCTTTATTAAACTCTCCCCATTACCCAGATCAGTAAGGTTTACTAAGTCTTGAGCCGAATGATAACAAATTATACTACTGAAACAAGTATCAGGATCACAGATCTCTTAAAACCGTAATAAAAACTCCTACTAATATCGATAATAAACAGCACCAGGTTCCAGTAGATTAAGTACCAGCCTCGTACTCAGAAAAACTGGTTTCTGTTTTATTCTCACCTAGTCTTCTAGGTGACCTTGGGCAAATCACTATCCCCACACTGCAGTTTCCCCAGCAGTAAAAATAAATTGAACAGAGTTGCAAATCTGTCTGGAAACTCCAAATGAAACACACCACAAGAGTTAAAAACATATTTCCCTATCTGCAGATATATTTGCCTTAGATAGCTTTTTCTTTACCCCATTATACATCAGCAGCAGCGTAAGATTGCTTTTACTTTCTAAATACACACTGATAGTTCTTCAAGAATGGCTTTAGGCTACTTGCCTTACTTTTTATCACATGCTTGATCTATCTCTGCTACTGTATCTACTTTGAAGGACTAAGAGCTTGTATTTAGCAATACAAACTTAAGACTTAATATATTACATCAAAAGTTGCTGTTGGACACAGTCCTAAGCTATGGGGAGAGACTAAAACAGGACACATCAGAATAGTGCGCCAATTATCAACGAGCGGCGACTCACTCTCTAGACCCTTGCTCACGTAAGTAATGTTGTAAATAATCATGCAAGGATTTGCTTCCACGACCTGCCGTGAGAACCAGTCATTGGCAGATTTTTACCGGGAATACATGCATTGATGAACCCAACTGCATCAAAGCAACATTAAAAGGATTCCCCCTTCTTCTCCACTGCTTGACTACTTATCATTTAACAGGAGCCTGCCGTTTATTATCAAATCACACCACTCAACTGCGGTGCACTTTGCTCACTTGCCCTATTCCCATTTTTGGGTTTGTTTGTTTGTTTTGGAAAAAAAGACACAATTATGAGATGCTTTTTCACATTTCCTATTCCAAAATATAAGGCTACAACAACAGTTTCTAAAAGCTCTTGGCTTTGCTAGTCTTTGAGGGGAAAAAAGCCCACCAAAAAAAAAGTACTTATTCATACTCGATTTTTCTAAACAGAGTTAGTGGATAAAGTTGCCACTTCCCACATCATGCCACACAAACCTGTTTTGATTGACACAAACATGGACTACGATGTACTTAACTTCCAGCTATTTTCCTGATCAGCGGGTTACTATGACACATTGAAAAATTTACTTAAGAAGTTGATGGGCAGAATAATGAAAAATTACCCCTGTACTGTCAACAGACAGCTTCTTGAACATCAGCAACTGAGTCGTTAAACAAAAAGGAAGAGACAGACCTTCCACACTGCTGACACGAAATGTGACAAATCCAGCTATTTCCCTAAATATTGCAAAACCGAGCAGAAAAGGGTATCTTTTAGGCGTAGCGATAAGGAGAAAGGGAATCGCTCTGCATGCGGGGCGGGGGGGTACGGGGAGGGAAGGGGAAAATGCATTTGCGGCTCGGAGCCTCGCGTATTCTCCAGGTGGGAACACGAGCCCGAACGACTCCGGTGCCGGCGGGGGAAGGAAGGAAGGGACAGACGTTATCTGCCGGGAGGGGAG
>NW_010540167.1:0-2840 GCF_000687285.1 Phaethon lepturus | reverse complement strand
AAGCAGGACCTGGCTTTCATGAACCCATGCTAACTCCCCAGACTAATTGTTTACTGCTTTACACAAAGCAAAAGAGATGCAAGTCCTGCTCCTCTGAGAACAGGCTGATACGGAGAAGCACACAAGACCTTAAAATGGGGCAGCAGAGATAAAACAGTGTTTTAGATAAAACTCTGCTCACAGTGTTTCCCTTATTACTCAGCACTGGTCCTCCATTTTGAAAACTCTGCTGCTTGACTGCCTCCTGCCTCTTCCAGCCCAGGCAAGTGACAGGACATGGCTCAGCCTCTCACCTTGATTAATTGCCAGTGTCTCCGAGTGGTAGTTCTTGCTGTTAACAGTTTTCACCATGTACTCACGAATAGGGAGGCGGGCTGTTTGCAAGGACTGCTCTTGTGCCCTTTGCAGAGTCAGCTTCTGCAAGAGAAACAGTAACAAGGTGCCCAGTGTGCACAAACTTGCACATGCATAGCATGCACATTATTTTGGTACAAGCAACTACAGAGCTGAAAACTGTTATGGAGCTCATTTCACCCAGACTGCTGCAGTTTCTCTCAGCCTGGTGCTGAATCCAGTCAGAACCTTGAGGAAAAATAGATGGTGGCACAACAGTGATGTCTCAAATCAAGGCAGCAGCAGCACTGGATGCCATCAATGGGATATCTGCTCGTATGAGAGAATGGTGCGGATGGCACCGTCAGGTTCCAACAGACTACTACCCACCTTGTGAATACTTTCATCCACCAGGCCTCCGAGGACGTATACTTTATTTGGATCAATATCTTCAAGGACTAGAAACGAGATAAGCACTTGCTCACCACCATACAACAGTAAAATCCTGCACAACAGCATTCCCCAAGCAAGACCCCACTTCCATGAGAAAGCTGTGGCCAGAGTCACCTTCACCCTGGAGCCTCAGATTATGAAGGCGGCTGAGGTTTCAGAGACCTAAGTGCCTGCCTGAACCCACAGGCAAACTGAAAGGGGGAGATCAGATGTAGGCTGAAAGCATGGAGTGCCAGAGATACAGAGATACATTGCTCCCTTTAACTGTTGTCTGTTCTGAGATGCGGCTCATCTGGTCAGTCTGATCCCAGTCTGCCCCGCAGATGCCTTCCCACTGTCAAGATCATCTGCTAAAACCTTCCCCTACCGTTACCAGAATCTTTATTAGAGTAAGGCACTTGCATAAGACCAGAAAGCGATCTACGACCCCAGGAACATGTGGCCAGTTAGAAATCCAAGAGAAGAAAATAAACACAGTAGCAAATTAAGCAATAAAGGGAACGTTGTAGCTCCTGCATTATTTCAGAGAAAGGGGTAATTTAGACTGTATTCAAAACTGACACGGTATCTCCACTTTACCACTTCATAGTATTACAAACTACAGGGAGTCTACATAAAGATTTTAAGTTAAAAATGCTGCAGATCATACACAGCCCTGACTTTAAATGTCATTCCCTGTCAAAACAGATTGAGATACAAATAGATTTAGCATCGGACCTTAGTACACAGTATATCTCATGCAATTTCAGACAGTGAATGCTCAGAATTGAATCACCTGAAGTATGAAATAGTATCAAAAACAAAAGCTTAAAAATCAACCTTTTGCCCTAGTTCCCCAGTGCCTAAAGCAAGTGAAGTATTTACCATTCTCAGAGTCAGGAGTGAGATAAACAATTACATCTAAAGGAAACAGGTCCAGGAAACTTTCTTGAGTTGTGTCCATCTGAAAAATACAAGACAGGAAGAGAAGCAGCCCATTAGCCCAAATTCTATCTGCCACAGCAAAACCCACTCTCAGACACAGAAGTCTATCAGAGCTGACACTACTGCTTTAGGTGTTTACACTCCTATACATAGAGTGGGTTTTTTTTTTATTTGGAAAATGTTTCTCTATAGGCACATATACATATCTCAAAAATCTCATATCTCTATATACATATCTCAAAATCCATTAAATTCTTTTCTCATCAAAATCACTAGATGTTCTTTGAGGAAGGGAGATGAGTAATAATTACCCAATTTTAAATGAGATTCTAATTCTTGAGAGATTCAGGAATCTCTACTTCAGGTGGTTTTCTCCCCTCACTGCTAGGAGGTGCAGCCTCATATGCACGGTAGAACACACAGCACGATATCACTTCATAACCTGTACGTGTGGGTCTCATGCTCAAGTCAGACCAAGCTGAGTATGAAAACTCGGGACAGGAATGCATGACCTGCCCAAAGCTGACGAAGCTTATGTGTCTGCCTGTCCCAGTATCACAAGTCTCTCTGCCAAAGTAGCGTCTGGAAAAGGAATTTTCCTCTTGCAGGCAGGAGGGACATGAGGTCTAACCAGGCGGCCTTGCACATTGCTTCATTATCTGTCAGTTATTGTCTCCTGCCAAAGAGCAAGAAGATCTGACCTTAATCACTGTCGCTGAACTGCATTCCCACTATCCAAGCCCACCTCAGCCTGTCTTGGGTCAACACTGAGGGCCAGCACTGTGGCTGTGGGGTGCTACGAGCCTTAAAAGCACTGTGGTCAGAGACCCTTACCAAATAATTGGAGAAGCCGTCGTTCATGCGGAAACACTCCTCATAGATCAACGAGCCCACCACAAATTCCGTCAGACAGAGCCAAAACGGCTTCTCAGCCCGCCTGTTTGCCCCGTAGAGTCTCCTGATTTGCGAGGCAAGGCGGCTTGTTTCCTTCCAACAAATAACAAGCACAGTGACCCACAAGTCTAGGGGCAGCGGGTAACATGGCTCCATTCGGGGCCTGCAGACATCCATCCTGCCTGTGTCACCGGCTGGCTGCTGAGGCTCTGGAAAGGCTGTTCCCAGGGACCACA
>NW_010540166.1:787-1041 GCF_000687285.1 Phaethon lepturus | reverse complement strand
ATAATAATAATAATAGTAATAATAAGTTATTGTTCAGTGGGCAGAAAGGGTGACCACCAGGCTTCAGGCCAGAGGGAGGTTTGTGAGCGGCTCTGGGGGTCGGGGCCCCGGTTCTGGCAGCGGTGATGGGTGGAGGGGCCCTTTTCCAGCATTTGGGATTTGCCCCGTAGCATGAGGACAGGCGAGACGGGCCAGGCTGGGCTTGTGGGACGGGCTGGGAGGGCGAGAGGACCTGGGACCACGTGGCGGTGGGC
>NW_010540166.1:363-608 GCF_000687285.1 Phaethon lepturus | reverse complement strand
GTGGGGACCAGAGGGGGATGCCGATGGCTCTGCCGCACCCCGTAGCGGTGCCATGCTTGTGCTGCGTGTTCCCCGAAAGGCGCGTTTCCCCTGCGGGGCCTGTTGCACCCACACGCGTTGGGGACCCCAGGGCTGCGCTGGGTGCTGCGGCCCCCCACCCTGCCCCTCCTCCCCGTGGGGGCAGGAAGGACCAAGCCCCAATTCCTTCCTGCCCAGGGATGTGGGGGACGGGGGGGCTGGGGGGA
>NW_010540166.1:0-234 GCF_000687285.1 Phaethon lepturus | reverse complement strand
CCCCGGGACCCCGCGGGGACAGAGCCGCTGGTATCCCATGATGGGAATTTAAGGATTTAAAAATCAAACGGCATGGGAAAAGTGAAAGCCGGCAGATCCGGGCGTCTGCAGACATCTCTTCCTCTCCTTCCCAGCGCCATCGCCTGCTTCCTGCTCTACCTCCTCTCTCCAAGGCCACGGTTGCCCTCGCAGGTGTGACCACGGCCGGCGGGTCCGTCTGAACCCACAGTGAGC
>NW_010540165.1:0-712 GCF_000687285.1 Phaethon lepturus | reverse complement strand
ACCCCAAAACCACCACAGCCGACGGCTGTTCGCACCGCTGGGTGGTGAGGGAGCGAGGAGGCGCCTGGCGGTGGCAGCCCAGCTTTTAACACTAAATCACCAAACCAGAGCATTTTAACGGGAAGACACTAATTGTCTTTGGAGGAAGCCGGGGGTGCCGTTACTGGGGGTGGGTGTCGTTTGTTCTGTTTCTTTATGTGGTGGGGGGGAGCATGGGGAGGGTCCTGGGGCCATGGCCCCCGTGCCGGGGGGCTCCGGCTGACGTTTTGCCTTACACACTACCCTGTCCGACTGTTGGTACCAGGCTGGTTTCTCTGCATTTACTCGCAGTACCCGGGGGCTGGACATTAACCGTAGTTACTGATCTCCTTTGTACGTTGTAAAAAGCTTGTACCATAGGAGGAAGGTGGGCTCGCTGCGGGTGCACCAAACCCTCCAGCATTCAATCAGAAATCTTCCACTGGGCCTTTTTATCTGGTGGTTGTTGTTGTTGGGGTTTTTTTTTTCCTACGAAGGTGGAAATTTTCCCTGTTTAGGCTGGAGCGAGGCCGTGCACTGGGCGAGGGCTGCTTGGGGTGGTTTTGCTGGAGGCAACCAGCGCTGCCTCTTGGTTTAAATAAAGGTTGGGAAAGGTTCTCCCCATGTGCTGACTGCCCCCCCCGGGGGGCGAGGGGCTCTTTTAAGAGGGAACAGAATAAAACTCGAGGAGCTT
>NW_010540164.1:18940-19459 GCF_000687285.1 Phaethon lepturus | reverse complement strand
CGAGGCTGCGGTGCAAGGGGGCTGGGACGGCTCCAGCCGTGCGGGGACTCGCGGTGGGCACCTCCTCGCTGGGGGCTGGGCCCAGGTCTGGGTTTGGGCCCACCTGGGCCTGGGGGCTAGGCCGGGGTCTGGCCCCACCTGGAGCTGGGGTTCAGGGAGAGGCTCCCGGGCACCTTTGGGGATGGTACTGTGGTCCCTGTGCCCCCACCTCCCCCGTGGGAGTGGGTTTTTGCCAGCAGCCCACATGGGGCACTGCAGAAGGGAGCCAGTCTTGAGGTACCCCGGTTCATACCCCTGCCTGGGGACTGGCACTGCAGGCTGACCCTCAAAATCCTGTAGAACCCCTGGGTTTCTGGGTTCTCCTTTGTTTAAAGTGCTTTCTTCTGTTTCAGAGCAAGAGGCACTCCTGCCCGGCACGAAGCCAGTGTCTGGTGGCAATGAGCACAGAAGCGGCTGTGTCTGAGGGTGTCAGCAGGGAGATGGAGGCCCTGTGCTCAGAGCTGCTCCTGCCCACACTGG
>NW_010540164.1:15333-18773 GCF_000687285.1 Phaethon lepturus | reverse complement strand
GCCCCCGCTGACTGCCAGCCAGGACTTGCTGCTGGCAGAGGCGTCGATGCATGGGGAACGGGCTCATACTGAAGGAAGCAATGTGGAAATATTCATCGAAGCTGTGGCTGGCAACATGACATTGAGCAACACGTCCAATGCCACAGGTATGGGGTGCAGGTAGGGCAGTGTGGGCCCCATGACACTTAACAGAGGGAGAGACATCTGGCTAGGACCCTTGTCCCCTCCAGCTGCACCTTGGGCCCACCACGGTGCCCTCATATCCCTGACCCCGTGTGCGTCATGTGTCTGGTGCTACCATTCCATGCAGACCTGACACAAGCTGGGTGTGCGAATGGGGAGGGATGGCTGTGGGAGCCTCAGGCCAGGTGATGGGGTCACTCCGGGCTGTCGCTAGGGTCCAGGTGGAGATCTTCATCCTGGGCCGCCTCCCCCAGCATGCTTCTCACCTGGGTCCAGTGTGGGGGCATCCTGCTAGGAATGGGGCTGAGCTGCCCTCATATCATATCTCTGGGTGCCTTGAAGGTGCTAAGGGACAGACCTGGTCATCGTGGTCTCCTGGGTGATGGTGTTCACTCTCTGATGGGAGCATGCATCCTGGGGTACCCCAGGCAGGGGCAGGGCTGCAGTTCTCCAAACTGTAATTTGTGGCAACAGGGGTTTATCCTCTTTGTTGGGAGCTGGAACTGAACTGCCAGTCCCAAGCTCTGTGCCTGGCGAAAGCCCTTTCTAATCCTCACCCCTCACTTTCTGCAGAGGTGCTGGTCAAAGTGGTGGAGCTGTATTTCTGTGAGAGGTGCGGCCAGAGCTTCTCAGAGGCCTCCTTGCTGTCCCAGCACCAGTGCCTGCTGCTGGCCCCGCCGGGGCACCTGGAGCTCCCTGGGGCACTGTCAGCTCCTGCCGGTGAGGGCCAGAGTGAGCTGGGGGGCTCAGAGCCACCTGGAGCCAGTGTGCAGGAGGGCTCCGCTCCCGAGCACCTGCTGTGCCCTGTCTGCCAGGAGACATTTGTGCAGCCCAGTGAACTCAAGGAGCACTTCAGGACCCACCGTGCCCCACCAGGAGCCCTGCCCTGCCCCAAGAAGGGCTGCTGCTTCGCCACAGAGGACCGAAAGCAACTGCGTAGCCACCTGCGCCGCCTGCATGGGGCCTCCCCCGTGTCCTGTGCCTACCGTGCCTGCCCCCTGCTCTTCCCCAGCCGCCGTGACATGGAGCAGCACCACCGCACCCACTTTCCCTTCCACTGCAGCCACTGCAACTTCGTCACGGCCAACGCCAAGCTCTTCTGGCAGCACAGGAAGGGCCACACTACGGAGCCCCCCACCGAGACTCAGACTCCCACAATGGGCAGCACCCTTGGCTCAGCCCCCAATGGCCTCAAGCAGCACTGTGTCCTGCTGTCAGGTATGGCTGGGTCGGGGGGTGAGGGCCTGTGGGTGCCGCAGAGGCTGACTGTGTCCCAGTGACAACTGGGAGGAGTGGGGGCCGAGGTTATGTTGATGGAGAGCCAGGGACCCCTGTGTTCCAGTGGCGCTCTGCAGCTTTTCTTCCTCCCTGCAGCCCAGTTTGTGTCCCCCATCTCAGCCAGGAGGCTTTTTGCACATATTTGGGTGATTGGGGTCACTCCCTCTCACCTGGAGCATGATGATCTCTTCTTTTTCCCCACTGAAGGAGCAGAAGAAGGGCAGGAGGAGGAAGAGAATTGCCACCCTGGCTGGGAAGCTGCTGCAGCAGAAGCCAGGCCGGCAAAGCCCGCAGGCCCCATCGAAGGCTCCCTGGAGGGGCAGACCCCGGACAGCGGCAGGGAGGAGGTGCCAGAAGAGGATGGCGACAGCCCCTGCAAAGGCAAGGCCAAAGAGGACAGGAAGGCTGCTCCCGAGAAAGCCAGGGTGCCCCAGGCACAGCACTTCAAAGGTAGGATGCAGGGCTGTACCGGGAGCTTCTCAGGCTTTTTATTTACAAACAAGCAGCACAGCCTTGAGACTGGCAATGAAACATGGGCTGGTGGAACCTGGGGGTCCCATGCCATCCAGCAGCACCACATCTCCTGCATGTACCAATGCACTGTTCTCCCTGCCCTCTGCCCAGGCAAACACGTCCCTCCTCTCCTCCAAGTTCCCAGCCTCTGCTCAGGCAAAAGTCTTCCTGGCTCTGGGGAACTGGGGAGCCACGTGGGCAGGCCTGATTCAGGCTGCACTGGATCATCTTTGCCAGTGTTGAGCTGGAAAGAGACTATCTGAATGATGCTGGTGGCTTGGGGTGGAGATGGTCCCTCTAAGTAGATGGCTGCTGCATGACCGCATGTGTGATAAGCCCTCACACTGGCACAGCTGGATCGGGGAGAGAACATCTGCCTGTGCTCTCTGTCTCTTCCCTGCTGAATGTCTCCTCCTCTTCTGCTCTCACAGGGGACGTTGCGGAGGGCTCCGAGTACCTCTACAAAACCCACATGTGCCCCGAATGCAAGCGGTGCTTCAAGAAGCGGACGCACCTGGTGGAGCATCTCCACTTGCACTTCCCTGACCCCAGCCTGCAGTGCCCCAACTGCCACAAGTACTTCACCAGCAAAAGCAAGCTGAAAATCCACATGATGCGGGAGACAGGCGAGAAGGCCCACCGCTGCCCACTCTGCCACTACAGCTCGGTGGAGAAGAACGCACTCAACCGCCACATGGCCAGCATGCACGAGGACATCTCCAACTTCTACTCCGATGTTTATTCGTGCCCTGTCTGCGAGGAGAAGTTTCGTCTCAGCCAGGCCCTCAAAGAGCACTTGAAGACTCACAAAGCTGAGCCCAAGAGGCTGAGCTGCTTCCAGGGTGGCTGCAACTATTGTGCAGAGGACCGGAAGGAGTTTGTCCGTCACCTCAAGGATGCTCATGGCATCAAGGCGGTAGAGTGCAAGTACCATGCATGCTCGCTGCTCTTTGGCACGGCCGAGGCCATGGAGGCTCACCGAAAAACCCACTATGCCTTCCACTGCCAGCAGTGTGACTTCATCTGCTCCAACAAGCATGTTTTCCGCAAGCACAAAAAGCAGGGGCACCCAGGCAGCGAGCAGCTCCAGTGCAGCTTCTGCCCCTATGCCACTTTCAACCCCGTACAGTTTCATGACCATGTTGGCAAGATGCACGCCAACGAGAAGATCCACAAATGCACCGAGTGCGCCTTCGCCACTGCACACAAGAGGGTGCTCATCCGACACATGCTGCTGCACACTGGTGGGTGTCTGCTGCGGGTGTCCAGAGAGCTGAGCTGGGATGGGGAGGTCCTGTCCCAGTTCTGGGTGGGCAGGGAAGGCTGGGGCAGGGCTCCTGGGTCCTATCACCGGCTCTGCCACCCTAGTGTCACTTGGCTGAAGACGTGGCGTGCCCCCATCCCTGCTCTTACCCCCAGCTCCTGCTGAGCTGGTTTCCCTGTGGGGCCCATGCTGCCTTACCTGG
>NW_010540164.1:12493-15302 GCF_000687285.1 Phaethon lepturus | reverse complement strand
GCATTCCTGTGTTGCTTGTAGGAGAGAAACCTCACAAGTGTGAGCTCTGTGACTTCACCTGCCGGGATGTGAGCTACCTGTCCAAGCACATGCTGACCCACTCCAACAACAAGAACTTCATGTGCACCGAGTGCGGGTACATCACCAAGTGGAAGCACTACCTGAACGTCCACATGCGCAAGCACACTGGAGATCTCCGGTATGACCGCCAGCTCTGCTGGCCTGGCAGCATGGTCAGGGCTCCCCAGATCCTGCTCTGGGGGTCTGCTCTCTGGGCTGCATCATGTGCCATGCTCTCTCTCATGCCTGGGGGGATGACTACAGCCTGCTCTGTCTGATACATAAGAAACGTGGTCTTTGAGCTTGCAGGTTGTTGCCAGCGTGATGCTGTGGAGGCAAAGCTATCTTTGGTGTCTCTGCACTGCCAAAGAGGTGTATTACCACATCACTGCAGCTCTGAGCTCTGTCGTGGGCTCTGCTGATGTTCGTGGGCCAAGGCCAGCTTGGGCACATGCAGGACTCTGCCAAAACATGTTTTTACCTGTGTGTTATCACCTCGTGCAGGTCTAGCCTGCCTCCAGACTAGAGGTGTGGGTGACGATGCTGGAGGTGCTGCTAGTGTGACATGGCGTGGTATGACGCGGTTACTGTATGGCATACCCAGGGAAGCCTCCTCCCATCCCTGGGCTGGGGGTGTAAAGCAGCAGCAGCGCCAAGGGCTGCAGCAGGGAGGAATTGCTTGTAGTAAGAGCTGCTAAGAGCTCTTGAGAGTAAGAGAGTAAGCTCTTGTGAGTAAGAGCTGCCGCAAAGGTCAGATTTGGCAAACTAAATAGTACCCTTTCCCCATGTGTCCAGGACAGGGAAGCGGAGCTCAGCATGCCTGACAGGGCTTTGCCTGGGCTGGTTCCTTGCGCTGCCTGACTGACCCCACTTTCCCCCAGGTACCAATGCAACCAGTGCTCATACCGGTGCCACCGTGCTGACCAGCTGAGCAGCCACAAGCTGCGGCACCAGGGCAAAAGTCTGATCTGCGAGGTGTGCGGCTTTGCTTGCAAACGCAAGTACGAGCTGCAGAAGCACATGCAGGCGAAGCACTCGCAGAACTACCAGGTACCCATCTTCCAGTGCCAGTACTGCACCTACCAGACCAAGTACAAGCAGGCGCTGCTGCACCACGAGAACTGCAAGCACACCAAGCAGAAGGAGTTTCGCTGCGCCCTCTGCTCTTACTGCACCTTCAGCAACACCAGCCTCTTCTTCCACAAGCGCAAGATTCATGGCTACGTCCCCGGTGACAAGGACTGGCTGGAAAACTACGCCAGCAAGGAGCTGGAGATCAGCTCGTCTGAGGCGCTCTTCGGCTACGAGCTCGGCGCAGCCCTGCGTGCAGATGCCAGCTCCCCCCTTGCCGGCAAGGAGCAGTGGGCAAAGGCAAAGCCAACCCAGCTGGAGTCCCAGGGGGAAGAGGGCTACCAGCAAGCGTTTCTGGTGCCTCTCCTTGGGCAGGATGCTGCTCCGTTGGAGAGCAGCAGTGAAGTGGAAAGAGGTGTGGGCAAGGGGGAGCAGAGCTGTCCCACTGCTAGCAATGCCCTGGGAGATGACTGCGTGCAAGGAGATGCTGCCACAGGCTCAACTGAGCTCGCTGCCTCTGCGGACGTGGCGGAGAGCTGCACGTTGCACCTGGAGGCGCTGAACGTCTCGTCTGACCCCCTCTTGGAGCATTTGACTGGAGAATCCTGCACAGTGCAGCCAGAGAGTGTGGAAATGATGTCCTGCAAGGAGCCTCCCACAGCCTACGAGATGCTGAGCTCCCAGGATGACCTTGGCTTGGAGGACAATGACACTACACTCGAAGACATCCCTGACTTTGAGGAAGAGGAGGCAGATGTACAGGAGGATGAGGCGGTGAGGCTGGATGACAGAGTAGCAGCAGGAGACGGCCAAGGAAAAGATGCCCTAAGGGAGGCCACAGGCCACCTTGAGCGGTCATGCTCAGACCACCACAAGCTGGTGGCAGACACCAAGATGAGAGAGACCAGTGAAACCAAGCTGCCAGAGGCCTGGCTCAGCATGCTGAAGACGGCCGAGCAGAGCCACCCGCCTGTCCCAGAGAATGCGGGTGTCTCCGATGACGATGCCAGAGGCAGCTCGGAGTTGGTGCTGAAGGCACTGCGGAAGCAGGACAAGGAGCAGGCAGAGACGCTGGTGCTGGAAGGCAGGGTGCAGATGCTGGTGGTGCAGTCGGAGAGCCAGATCTTTAAGTGCGAGAAGTGCTCGTACATCACACGTAAGGAGAAGTCCATGTCCCTGCACTCCAAGGCCAGCTGCCAGAGCCGCCGGGGCCCACTCGTGTGCCGTGAGTGCGGTGCCAGCTTTAAGCAGCAAAGGGGACTCAATACCCACCTCCTCAAGAAGTGCCCAGTCCTCCTAAAAAAGAACAAGATCCTCAAACCAGCTGGTCAGGAGCCGTCTGGGTTGTGCCAGCCTACTGACCAGGCTGGTGATAACAGTACAGAAACAGCAGAGGGTGACAGGGGAGGCTCGGAGGAGTCTGGGCATGCTGAGAGCCCCTGGGGAGCTGAACTGATGACCGATAAAATGCAGGCAGTAGACAGTTCCTTGGCTGGGGAACAGACCTCAGGCTGTTCTGCCCCTGGAAAATCCCTGCCAGGTGGCAGCACAGAAATGGTGGAAGAACCTCCCCAGCAAGGGGATGGGGCTGAGCCAGGTGGAGCCACTTGTCCCCCCCAGCCTGGGAAACCCTTGGAGAAATACAGGCTGGAGGGAGGGAAGCTGCACTGCAATGCCT
>NW_010540164.1:12021-12465 GCF_000687285.1 Phaethon lepturus | reverse complement strand
GCTCCTTTGTGTGCTCCCGTGTCTCCACCATAACCTCCCACGTGGAGGATGGGTGCCGGAGCCTGGAGCAGTTCTGGTGCTCCCTGTGCCCTGAGGCCTTCCGCTCCCGACGGGCCCTCAAGAGTCACTGTGCTGAGAAACACGTGGTACATCCCAAGGAGGACAGACCCCAAAGCACCAAGATCCCTGAAGGGGATCAGGCCGGAGTTGAGACAAGCCAGCCCAGCGAGCCCCTGCTGCCCTGCAGCCCAGCAGCCCCCCCCAAATCTGCCCTGCCCAAGAGAAGGCGTTTCTCCTGCCCCAACTGCCCCTTCACCTGCCACCAGGAACGGGCCATGAAGACGCACAAGAAGAGGGGCTGCGTGGCACTGGGTGAGTTTCGCTGCGCCTCCTGCTCCTTCACCTCCAAGGCCGCCAAAGCCCTGCGGCCTGACCCCGACTCGG
>NW_010540164.1:7678-11980 GCF_000687285.1 Phaethon lepturus | reverse complement strand
TCCCCTGCACGCAGGCCCGCTGCCTGCGGCAGCACATCCGCATCAAGCACGAGGGGGTGAAGCCGCACAAGTGCCGCTATTGCGAGTTCAGCACCACGCGGCGCTACCGCCTGGAGGCCCACCAGTCCCTGCACACCGGCGTGGGGCGCATCGCCTGCGGCATCTGCAGCCAGACCTTTGGCACTAACTCCAAGCTGCGCATCCACCGCCTGCGGGTGCACGAGAAGACACCCACCCACTTCTGCCCGCTCTGCGACTACAGCAGCTACCTGCAGAATGACATCACCCGCCATGTCAACAGCTGCCACCGCGGTGAACTCAACTTCAGCTGCTCCCGCTGCGAGGCTCGCTTCAGCTCCGAGACGGCCCTCAAGCAGCACGTCCTGCGACGGCATGAGGAGAAGGTGTCCTACGGCTGCCCGCGCTGCGGCTTTGTGTGCCACAGCGAGGCCACGCTCAAGTGCCATGTGCAGAAGCAGCACCCGCACCTGGAGTGCAGCACCTGTAAGGAGACCTTTGCCACCCGGGAGGCGCTGGAGGAGCACAAGACGCAGCATTTCAGCCACCGCTGTGAGCTGTGCAGTTTTGCAGCCAAGGAGCGGCAGCAGCTGGTGCGGCATTACGTGGAGAGCCATGAGCCAGCCGCCCCCCAGGACAAACCCCTGCAGTGCCCCTTCTGCGACTTCGCCTGCTGCCACCAGCTCGTCTTCGACCAGCATATGAAGGGCCACGGGGGCACCCGCGTGTACAAGTGCTCGGACTGCGAGTACACCACCAAGAACAGGCAGAAGATCACATGGCACATCCGCATCCACACTGGCGAGAAGCCCTACAAGTGCCACCTCTGTAAATATGCCTGCGCTGACCCCTCGCGTCTCAAGGTGAGAGCCCTGTCTGGGGATATATCTTACTGCATCTGTATGGGTTGGGGGGGGATCCAGACACAGGGATTTGGGGAAGATGAAGAAACTCCCAAGGGAATGTTTTGTCCTCTGTCCTCTTCAGTGGCTCATACAGGAATAGGAGACGAGCGGGTAAAACTCATGTGAGTACAGTATGGTTTTTTCCCTGCTGTTGCAGATTAAGGGGAAAGGGAATTTGTAGCAAAGCAAGAAGGTGGGAAGCTGTCCAAATTCACTCCTCTTCCCACTGGTATCACTAGTGTCCTCTGGGTGCAGCCTTACACCACTCAAAGCCAAGTTTGGCTGCCCGCTGGCTTGCAGCGTGCTCTGTGGCACTAGTTATACATCGTGCAGGGAAAGCTCGGCTTCCCTGCAAGCAGAGCCAGACCCTGCCCTCATTTCTGTAGGTGATTAGCATCTTCATGCATGGTGAAGGGCCTTTCCTAGAACAGGAGGGCTAGGCCTGGGGTAATGGAGGGGAAAATTGTCTGGTTTTGCTAAAAGAAATATTGACTTTTTTTAATGGCCAGACTAAGCTGGAGCCCTCTGGGGCCGCCTGGGCGAGGCTGCGCAATGTGCTCAGCTCAGGGCTAGCTCTTAACCTGGACTTTGCCCTAAATACCAAACTGGGGAGAAAAGGACAGAGCAAGCTCAGCAGTACAGGGGTCTCATCCTGACCCCGCTGTGGATCCCCCCTGCCCATAGTCTGCTAGGCAAGCAGCCCTTCTTGCCCCATGAAGTTTGAGATGTCAGAGCTGTCTTTGAGCCCCTCAGTGGCACCCTGGCACCCTGCACATTCCCAGGGCAGGTGGCATGGCCTCATCCTGACCCTGCCCTCTTGCCCTGTGCCTAGTACCACATGCGGATCCACAAGGAGGAGCGGAAATACCTCTGCCCCGACTGCGGCTACAAGTGCAAGTGGGTGAACCAGCTCAAGTACCACATGACGAAGCACACGGGTGAGTGCTGCCCGCTGGGGACAGGCCATGGGGCACCGGGGAGGGCTTTGGGGCTGCACAGACCCCAGCTCCATGCTTCCTTTGCTACTTGTGGGCCAGATGGAGGTGGGGGAGGACGCCCAGCAGTTGCGGGGCAGCATGTTCTCGTCTGCTGGTGGGTTGGGGACAGTGCCCTGAGGCGAGAGGAAAGGTGGGATGATACGGACCCCAGGGGCCAAGGCATGGGACACCGTACCCCTATCCCAGCCCCTTTCCCATTGCTGCAGGCCTGAAGCCGTACCGCTGCGACGAGTGCGAGTACCGCACCAACCGGGCAGACGCTCTGCGGGTACACAAGGAGACGCGGCACCGAGAGGCCCGCTCCTTCATCTGCGAGCAGTGCGGCAAGGCCTTCAAGACCCGATTCCTCCTCAAGACCCACCTGAAGAAGCACAGCGAGGAGAAGCCTTACGTGTGCAATGCCTGCGGGCGGGCTTTCCGCTGGGCGGCCGGCCTGCGCCACCATTACCTGACCCACACCAACGAGCACCCGTTCTTCTGCCGCTACTGCCCCTACAAGGCCAAGCAGAAGTTCCAGGTCATCAAACACATCCAGCGGCATCACCCTGAGCGCGGGGCCGCCGACCCCAGCCAGGGGGTGGGCAAGGACCCCAGCACGCCCACCGTCCACCTCCACGCTGTGCAGAGGGAGAGCCAGGCCGCAGAACCCCCCAGGACAGAACAGGAAGGAGGGTGCCCCGCAGAGCAGGACAGCACTTCGCAGTGAGGCCCAGTCCTGGCTGATTTAAGGCCCCAGGGGAGCAGGCCTGCTGCAGCGATGTACGTGTGTGTATAGGCATATATGTATATGGAATGTAAAATATGTGGCTGTATAAAAGGAATCTCTTGGCTCCTTTTAATCCTTTTTCTTTGGGCTGTTTGGAGCCCTGTGCAAGCCGTGGGGCAGGTGCCTGCAGCGGGAGAGCACAGGCAGAAGCCCAGCTCCCTGTCTTTGCACCCAGACCTGAGCCTGCCGGTCACCAAACAATTTATTAAGTTGCTTATAGAGGAAGGACATGACAAGGGTTAGTTACGAGCACCCGCCAGGACCAGCCCTGGGAGCTGTAGGAGCTGAGGGGGTGCTGCAGGGTCAGGGGCAGTGAGGACTGACTCCCAGCTCTGCCCAGCCCCAGGGTTTGCTTGGCTCCAGCCTTGCTCCCCTGGCTGGGGGGACCAGCCCCTGCAGCAGAGCTGGGGCACTGCGCACCATTCCTACTCTGCATGGCCAGACTGTGCCGGTAGGCCGGGGGGCTGCACCAGTGCAGACCCCATGCTCGTGCATGGGAGGCAGCCTCCCAGACCTGGGAAGGGAATGTCAATGCCTTTTCCCAGCCCCCGGAGGCCACTGCAAACAGGGGCACAGCAGCGACAATGACACAGGGATGACACAAACAGTTCAACAAGAGGGTGATGCAGTTGGCTCTGCAGCCGCAGCTGCTCAGGGCCAGCTCTGTGGCTTCCATCTGGGTCCTGCTTGCCCCATGGGCTCAGTCCTGCTCGGGGCCAGGCGGCTCGGTGATGCGGATGTGGACGAAGAGCGAAGAGGGTGGGATGCTTGTGCCATCCTTGGAGAGGAGGTGGATGTGGCGGTAGCCTGCAGGGGGGACAACGAGGCCCTGGCTGATGGCTGCCCCCCACCCTGCTCTCTAGTACACAGCCAAGACCAGACCCCACTGTGGGGCTGCCCCGGCCCACCACCACCAGGCAGCAGCTGCTCACCGGGTTTGATGTTGGCAAAGGCTAAGGTGAACTGGCCCACAAAGTCATTCCTGGAGGTCTTGTCGTAATCCTCCACCACGAAGCGGACAAGGGCCAGCTCAGGCACATGGAGCTGGAACTGGAGTGTCTCATCCCAGCGGGGGTTAAACCCTGGGAAGGGAGAGTGGGTGCTGGCATGGATGGGCCACCTGGGTGCAGGGGGGTCCCTGGTACCACCATGGGGCTCACCGTTGTTCTCGATGTACTTGGTCTCCTGGTGTGCCTGGTCTGCAGGGACCCCGTGGATCTCCACACGCACCAGTGGGTCAATGATGGCTCCGTCCTTGCTGTTGGACACTTTAGGCAGCTGCTGCCCACTGATCACCTGCAGGAAGGGGCAGTGAGCTGGGGAGCAGCCAAACCGATCTGGTGGGAGTCTACTCAGTCCCAGGACACTGTCATGGCTCCCCCAGGGTCTCTGCTTAGCCTGGTACCTGGATTGTCAGGGTGACGGGGCCAGGGCCCTCCCGGCTGCTGGGGTCACTGGGGTTGAAAAGAGTCTCCTCATCCCTCATGAAGGGTGGTTTGAGCACGTAGCCACAGCGGCCGTTCTGGCTGAAGAGCCCATCACACAGGTCCATCTCTGTGCCAGCTGTCTGGAAGTTCAGGGCCACTGGGGGAAGGTGGGAGGGAAAGCGTTCAGG
>NW_010540164.1:6975-7647 GCF_000687285.1 Phaethon lepturus | reverse complement strand
TTCAGGGCAGCTTGGAGACCGTGCCCTGCTTGGAGGTAAGAACAAGCCTGTCCCCATGGCCAGAGAGATACGGAGCCACATAGCAGAACCCAGGTACCCCCAGGATCCCCAGTGCAGGGCAAGAGCCTGCAGCCAGACCTGGCACCAGCCAGGGCTGTAGCTGGCACCAACACGGGTGTTGATAGTGCCATTTGGCACAGGACCCAGGGCATCTCCCCAGTCCACAGCCCTGATGCCCCCTGGCCATACCAATCTGGCACCCCACGTTCCACATCTCCTGGGGGCTGTAGTTGGAGGAGTCGGTCCGCATCCCGCTGGGGTAGATGCGTGTCAGCTGCCAGGCGTTGTGACGGACAAACTCATTCCCTAGGGATGGAGTGTGAGGGACACTTGCAGGTTCAGTCCCTGGCCTGCACAGCTTGCCCCTGCATTCATCCACCCACTCATCTACTCATCCATCCATCCAACCATCCATCCTCTCATCTACCCACCCACCAATTCTCATCCCTCTCCCCTCCCAGGGACCCAGGTGTCCTGCCTTGCTTTCTAAGCCAACCCCCCCCCTCATTCCCCAGAGCCAAGACCCAGGGTACAGCCCCGCTGGACCCTCTTTCTTCTGGACAGGGAGGAACCCCGGCATCTGGAGGCTCTAGCCCTACACCTGAGGAAGCC
>NW_010540164.1:1806-6956 GCF_000687285.1 Phaethon lepturus | reverse complement strand
CCCCGTGTCCCGCTGCTGCTGCTGCCCCCTCCACCTCACCTGCCTCCCGGATGAGCTTCCGGGCCTTGGCTTCGGCAAGGGAGGAGATCTCGGAGGGCCGGGAATGGCTGCGGGCCTCCTGGAAGTCCCGGAAGGACACATTCTTGCAGTAGACAACGCAGTCAGACAATGCCTGTGCCACGCTCTCCTTGTCCTTCTGCAAGACAGGGCCATGTTGGGTTCCTCCTGGTGGGAGCACCGATCCCCAGCACTCACCCAGGATGGGGGCTGTGGAGCCTGGGGCAGCCAAGAACAGCCGGGGGACGCTGGGGCTGGCAGCATCCCCACCATGGGCAGCCTTCCTGCCAGGAACGGAGCTGGCAGGGGACCCCCAACATGGTGCCACCACAGGGACACTGTGAAAAGAGGGGGCTGGCATGGCCAGGGGCAGAAAGGACTGTCCCCCCCTGCCTGGTGATGTCCCTGCAGTCTCTGCTTCTCCCCTTGGCACTAGGATGTCACCACAGCCCATAGCTGTGTCTGGGGACTCAGCACTCATGGCCAGTCCCCAGCCTGGGCCACCCACCTTCGCTCTCCGTCTTTCCTCCTCTGCCTCTGCCCCGTTGTCATCGTCAGACACATCAGGCACCTCATCCCCCAGCCCGTCCAGCGTGTCCTCCAGCCGCCCGATCTTCTTCCCCTTCAGCAGGATCTTGTGCTTCAGCTCCTGTGGGGTTGGGGATGGAGAAGTAGGTACCTTGGAGTGCCCATCTCCTCCATGGGACTTGCTGTCCCCTGGGACCCCGCACTGCTGGAGGCCAGCGCCACCAGCTCCCTTCTGCACCCAGAAGGGGACAGGGTAGGAGGGCTCTGCCCTGCTGACTAGCTCTGCAGGGCATGAGGAGACAACCTTGGGGACAGCTTTGGGACACCTGTAGACATGAGGACATGGTGTCCCCAGCTTCCCCAAGTGCTCCAGCGGAGCAGGATGATGCTGGGACAGGGGTGGCCTTTCCTCTGGACAGCAGAGCCACTGCCTCACCCCACTCCCGGTCAGGACAGCGATGTTCAGCACGTCTGTGCTCTGTTCCTACCTCTGGGGATGGGAGCTGGGTGGGGACGCGCCCATCGGTGGTGGTGGTGAGGAGCTGTTCGCCCAGGATGGCCTTGAGCTGCTGGGCCAGGACCTCCTGCTGCTCCATGCTGCAGTGGTTCTCCAGGGACAGGATCACTGGGTAGTCTGAAGTCTGAGGAACAGCATGAAGAGCTGGAGGTGAGCCTTGGTGGGGTTGGGGAGCTCTCACAAGGGCTTTGCCCAGGCATGATCAGTGCCAGAATGGAGCCCACTGTGTGTCCTTGTATCCCACTGAGATCTTCATACCCCTCCAATACTCCAGAATCTCCCATATCCCATCTCACCCCACATCCCCCAGGCCCCATCTCACCCCTGAACCTCCAGCAGACCATGCCTGCCTGAGCCTTTGACCACCAGCATGGCGCAGAGCTGTGGGTCAGACCCCCCCAGTGCAGTTCCCCAGGAAGGGACACAGCCACCCTCCTCTCCCACTGTGGAGTCAGACCTTCTGCAGTACCAGGCATGTGAGCCTCGTCACCAGTGAGACCCATCGCTGCCCCAAATCACAGCCTCATCCCCCCTGCCCACTGAGGGCCACGAACGACAGCGCCCAGGGAAGGGTGCCCTACCTTGAAGGCGTACTTCCCCAGGGTGCTCACCACCTCCCGGAAAGGGATCTTGGAGGTGAAGGTGTGGCCATGGTACACCATGGGCTCCCCATTTGGCCCGTCCCAGCAATCCACCTCCAGGCACCGGCAGCCCCGTTTCAGAGCCCTATGGGTGGGTGGTCATCCCTGGGACCCTGCACCCAGCCAGAGCACCAGCCCCCTGCCCTCCCCTCTGCCTGTGGGTGTCACCCCTTGCAGGGGACAACCACCAAGGGTGGAGATGCTGCTGCATGCAGGGCAGGAAGAGGTGGCCTTAGCATCCCCAAAATGGACCTTCTTGCTGGACATCACATCACATGGCCACAGGGGTGCTGGACCATGGAGGAAGCAAAGAAGCTTCTGGGTTTGCCCCATGGAGCTGCCTGGGGCATGGCACTGGGGCAGGAGGGCGCTGGGGGGCAGCTGGGAGGGAACAGCCCCTTTACCTGATATAGCCCTCAATGCTGCTCTGGCCCCGAATCTGGTCCTCTATCAGGTAGGTGTTGTGGGAGGAGGAGATGAAGTAGTGGCAGAGCGGCTGGCTCATGTCCTGCCACAGCGCCCGGTGACGGGGGTTGAAGATGGAGCCCTCCGGGGAGCAGAGGTACATGAGGAACCCATCGGCACTCAGCACGTGGCGAGCCCGGGCTGCAGGCGGAGGGGGAGGCTCAGCGACAGCCAGGGACCCGGAGAGGACAGGACTGTGACAAATGGGACTGCTGGTAGCTCCTACCATCCCCAACCTGGTGGACATGGCTACGGCAGGCTGGCGCACAGGGAGAGATACCCCAGGCCAGTAACCTCGGGAAGGTGGGCACCAGACCCCAAAGCCAGGGCTTGCACCCCATGGCTGGTCAACATTCTCCACCAAAATGGTCCAGGGATTGACCAAAAAAAAGGGAAACTGCACCCAGATCATACCACCCCCTGTGCCCACCCGCAGCAGGATGGGGCTGGGGGTGCCCCCACCGTGGGGCTGTGGGTCTCGGCTCCCTCCTTCTCTCCATAAGGAGCACAGCCGACATCCGGGCTGGCTCTCACCTGTCTCCGACGGCTCGTACTTGTCAATGAGTTCCATGGCCAGCTCCTCCGTGCCCTCATCCTCCAGCTGCTCCTGCTGCAGGAAATCCACCAGCTCCAGCAGCGTCAGCTTCTTCCCATCCTCAGAGAAGTCCTGGAAGAGGCTCAGCACCTCCTCACGCTGCGTAAGGGTCTTGTAGAAGAGCACGAACTCTTCCCCTTCCAGTGTCCCCGACTCCGACTTGTCAGCAGCCTGCAAGGGAGCTTGCTCAGCGCCCAGCTGGGGCAAAACAGGGTGCCCCAGCCTCCCCATGGGGCCATGGGGGTATTTGCCCACCCTCAGCGGTGGGCACAGAGACTCCTCACCAGCAGCAGTGGTAGGCATCGATCAGTGTGTGAAGGGCTGGATGGGTGAATGAGTGGGTGGGTGGATTGGCAGACGGAGGGCTGGTTGGGTGAACAGACAGATGGATGGGTCCATGGAAGGAGAGATGGACAAACAGGTGGAGGGGCAGATGGATGGACAGACACAGGGACACCTGGCTGACTGCTTGGGCTGATGGATAAATAAACAGATGGCTGGGTGGCTGAGTGGACAGATAAGCAGCTGGGTGGGTAAATGAATGGGAGAGAACAGCTGCCTTGGCTGGTTGCATTAGCAGATAAATGAACAAATGGATGTTTGTCTGGGTAAGCAGGTAGTTGGGTGAATAAATGGATGGATGGATGGATGGATGGATGGATGGATGGATGGATGGATGGATGGATGGATGGATGGATGCACAGAAGAAAGTGAACACATCCTTCTGCAAGGAGGGTGTTGTGCAGCTTCTTCCAGACCCTCCAGGCCCTCCCCAGACCCTCCAGGCACTCAGGTGCAGTGCTTACCTGGAAGAGCCTCAGGGCATGATCCTCGTTCATGTCCACATTCATCATCTTGAGGAGATGCTGCACCTCCTTGAAGTTCATGCGCCCGTCCTTATTCTTGTCGGCTTTCTGAAACCAGTCACGAATCCACGTGCAAGAAACCAGGACAGATGTTAAGGGAAAGGACCTTGGCTAAGAGAGATGAAGCTGGGGAGCATCAGAGAGCCTCTTTTCCTTCTTCTGTGGGGTCTCCCTGCTCTGATGCAGATGGTGAGACCCAGAAGAGCTAAGCACACACTGGGGCAAGGCAGAAGATTGGGGAAGGACTGGGTGTGGATGGCAGAGCAGTGCCTGCAGGAAGGATATTGGTCTATCTTCTCCCTCTGGTCCATGCTGGTGGCCACCTCAATGAGCTGGCGCAGGCCCTGGACCCAGCACTGCGCCTCTTCCGCTGAGCCAGCAATGAGGTCCAGGTTGCCCCGGCGGCCATAGAAAACGATGGTGAAGCAGCGCTCAGGGGGAAACTCCTCAGCCAGACTCTGCAGCACCTCCGACTGGTGCCCTTCCCGCACCGTCTCCACATCGCTGATGGAGACTGGGGCAGAGGGAGGGGAAGCCTGTCTGTTGGGGACAAGGACTGCAGGGCAGGGGGCACTGCCCATAGACATCTGTCCTTCCAGCCATCCCTCCTTCCACCCATCCATCCATGGACTTACTTATCCATCCTGTCATCCATTGAGCTACCCATGCATCCACGCCCCTGTCTGCCCACCCCTCCACTGGCTTGCTTCATCGAGAGGTGTGGGTGAGAAGAGCCTACACACGCACACAGAGACTCTCTGGAATGTCCCAGCAGCCTTTGCAAGTATGGCTCCAAGAATCTTCATACATTCACACACCTGTTCACTCTGAACCCTAATGATGGCCCTGTGGGCAACACACAGCAGCCACTACTCACAGGCAGACTCAGTTTTGCCTGTCCTCTTGGACTGGTACCAGATGGTCATACAGTCATCCTGCAGCTTGAAGTAACGCTGCTTCTTCCAGCTCTTGGACTTGACTTTGCGCATCAGCGTCCCTTGCTGCATCTGCTCCAGCACATCTGTGAGCTGGATGCCTGGGGGCAGTGTGGGCTGCATCAATTGGGGGCCGGGGTATCCAGGCACTGCGCCCTGCTACCTCGCTCCCTCCCGCCTCAGGGACGCCACGTGGCCCCTCAGTTTGGGCTTGAAGAGAGATAGACCCCAAACAAACTCCCTTTGCCACAAGAGGGGCACAAAGTAATTCCCCACTGATCCTTCCCACCTGCCCTTGGCGCTGCCAAGCCCGAATCCCAGTGGCTGCAGTGGGGTAGGGATGCTCCCGAGTATGGCAAAGTGAGCTCAACCCACGGGCCAGATTTGCCCCGGTGTAAATCCGGATGGCCCAGTGCCCTGCCCTGCGCCTCCCCACCGCCGGAGCACTCACGGGCGTTGCACAGCAGCGATGCCATGGCTCTGCCTCCTCTGCGCTGGCAGTTACTGGGGAGGGAAGAGAGAAGGCAGCTGGGGGGGAGCAGAGCC
>NW_010540164.1:1496-1795 GCF_000687285.1 Phaethon lepturus | reverse complement strand
CCTGCCGGGTGGGCTCCGGCCATGCCCACGCGTGCGCGAGGTACGTGTGCCCCTGCCCGTGTGCGAGTGCCCCTGCGCCTGTCTCCTGCTGGGTCATTGCCTGCCTTCAGTGGCGAGTTCACCTCACCGTGCTCATGAAATATTAATTTGTGTTACCGGGAAGCTGGAGCTCAAAAGGTGTCAGAGGAAAACAGAAAAACTTGCCAGCGCAGCCCAGCGCGTACCAGAGCCCTGCTGCTCCCAGGTTGCTGCTCCCGGGGGAAAAGTGGCCCCAGGAGCCAGGAAAAACTGCCCTGGGG
>NW_010540164.1:1019-1366 GCF_000687285.1 Phaethon lepturus | reverse complement strand
GATGCAGAGCAATGACCAGCTCCCCCAGCCCCTTCTCCCTGGGGAGCACCAGCACCCCAGATCCACAAGCACACTGGCAGCTGTACTGGGAGTGCGCTGTGACGAGTGGGGCTAAAAATACAACTGGACTGACAATAAGGCTTTGATTAGGCTGTTAAGACTTCAATTAACTGCAAATTGCTGAATATGCCTGTCACCTGGCTGTTGGAGCTGGGCTCTTGAGAAGCAGATGCCACAGCCAGTGGGCTGGGATGTGGGTGCAGGAGGGGACCCAGGGGTCCCGGGGCACGAAGGGCTCTGTGCTGGGGCGCAGGGGTGGCAGCTGTGCCCCAGGCCCCTGACTCAGC
>NW_010540164.1:0-977 GCF_000687285.1 Phaethon lepturus | reverse complement strand
GCCGCTGCCAAGCCCGGCTGCCAGAACCTGGCGGGCTCAGGGGCTGGACGGTGGCCGTCCCCTGCTCGGTGTGGGGACGGGCAGCGCAGATCCCCAGTGCAGCGCTGGCTGGGGCTCTGGCCCCGTTCCTCGGGGACACGCCAGGCGTGGGGCTGGCAGCGGCCGTTCAGCTGTCCCCGGGGCATGTAGGATCACCAGGCCACACTCTCGGGGACCTCATGTGTTGCTGGAGACATGGAGCAGCTGCGGTGCCTTCCCAGCTGCCTCCTAACAGTGCCCAGCGCTGGGGCTGCACGTTCCCAGCACCAGCCCTTCTTGCAGGGTTCAGACCGCAAGGACTCGCCACAGCGCCTGCATCCCTTCGCATCTGACATGCCGGAGGGGACCAACCCTCCAGCCCAGGGATTGGGGTGCCCGCAGGCAGGGGGCAGGGAGGACGGCACCACGTTCCTCTTGGGCTGTGCAGAATGGGTGCCCTGATGCCTGCTGGCTTTGCACGGCCCAAGGGGTGCCCTGCACATCCATGGCCTGCACCCCGCTGCACTCCATGGCCTGCAGGGAACTAGCCCAGGTACAACCTTGGTCACTGATCTGCCTGCATCCTCCTGCCTCCTGGCAGCACTGAGCCCAGTGTGGCCGTTTTGCAGGGTCACAGCTCCAAGTGCCTGCCTGCCCTGTGCCTCCTGCACTGCAGCAGGCGAGGGGATGGAGATGGGGGTGTTTTGGGGAAGCCGGGGTGGAAGGAGAGGCACCGAGGCTGGAGGAGCAGTGAGAGATGTTGGCCTGGGACAGGGATGGGCTTGGTGCCACCATCGGGTCTGTCCTCTCTGCACTTTGCCACCCATGTGTGCAAGGAGGCAGTGTGTCTGCAGCCCCCAGACCCATAACCACGCTGAGATTTTGGAGCTAAACTGATATCCCCCAGTGCCAGCCCTTACAGGCTCCCAGCACGGCCCAAGTGTGCCCAGCCCTGCCCC
>NW_010540163.1:0-12834 GCF_000687285.1 Phaethon lepturus | reverse complement strand
CGGCACCTGAGGGGCTGCGTTCCCCCTCATAGCGACGGCTTGCCGTGCTTGGGGGCGAACGAGGTGGTCGGGCTCAAAAGAGGCTAGCTCTGACCTACAGCTGAACCGACTCTAAAGTCTAAGGTGTTGGCCTCCAGACGGATGTAGCTCCCATTTCCAGACTTCTTGCATCTTTTAATTTAATTTGTTTTTTCAACTATAGCTGTTAAATTCATTTTCACTCAGCCACTGCAATGAAACTTTCATCACCTACTCCACACAACCAGCTGCGCAAAATCTTCCGAGGGCTCTTTTCAGCCAGGTTTCCTCTCCAGGGCATGTCACAGCTGTGACAGGTTACTGCAATTTGTTGCATTTTGGGGGCCCGTCTCTCAGTTTTATGTGTAATGCTTTTCCTTGTTACTTGTACAGGTCTGTCACCCTAGTGCGTCCTTTACATCCAGTGTAGTTATTTGTAGGTTAATCTTCATGTTTTGCCTACATCTTTCTGATTGTTTAAACAGTTCTGGTTTGAGCAAGTTTTACAAAATCTTTAAAGCATTTTTCATCGGATTTTTTGGTCTCTTTCCTGCTTCCCCTCCCCGCCTTTTATTGTCTGTCTTTCAATGTATGTAATTTATATTGCAAGCTGATTTTCATTCTGACAGCTATTCACACTACAACAAGAATGAAGATTGAAATAAAGGCCCACAGTCTCGATTCAAAGGTTGTGCAATAAACTTCAACTTTCTAGCGTCTCACAAAAGGAAACTTAATAAAAGAATAAGAAACGTTACAAATTATCTCAGCAGTTATAATTAATGCTAATGTTTGCTCTCCTGAAATAAATCAATTTTTCCTGTAATTGTCAGACCCGAAGATGTGGACAAGAGCTGGAAAGTGATGCTCAGCTCTCTGTTGTATGGAGCCTGGTGTTCCTCTGACGGTGTCTTAGTGCCAGATACCATCACACTTTTGTGACACAAGCTATTATTATCTTTTTTTTTTTATACATGGTGTATATGGTATACATGTCGATGACATTATGCAGGTCAAACTTAAAACTGAGAAAGATGCATGAAGAGAAGGAAATTGGAGCAGTGCAGACTGATGCAGAAAGAACTATTTCCAGCCGCTGCCATTTCTCAGAACATCCTAGGAAAATGATGGAGCTTTTAAATGTTAAAAACCCAAAATACCAAGAGTTGATTTTTAATCAGCTTAGGGAATACATTACTAGTTATACTGTCCTATCTATCAGAATGTTATGGAGAAAGAAATGCTCTCTCATACTACTGCAGGCTCCTTTGATATTGTTGGCTGTAATGAATACAGTAGAAGTCCCTGCACAGTAACAAAATCACTTCCTCCTGGATGTGATGTGATGAAGTTTGTGTGAGCCTGCACTCCGTTTTTAGAACTGGTTGCTAAGACGAGCTAATCTTTACAAACACTAATGGCTATGAAAGTTGTTATGCTATATACATACACTGTTTCAAAATAAGAAGTTTGTGGTTTTGGAAAATCCTCCTTGCCTTTCTTCTCTGTGTATGCTGTGGTTTTGGTACTCTGAGCCTTGTCTGCAGTCTGTGGTCAGTTTTTCCTGTTAAGGTAAGTATCAGGCCGAATTCTGACAGTCTGGAGTCAAGAGCTACACACGCACATATATGTACTATAATCCAATCTATAGGTTTGGGTTTGATCCCTCATATTGTTGTTTTGATTACATTATGATTTTCTGTAGCCTTGAACCTTACCATGGAATCATCAAAAAAGAATGGAATCCTCTTAACTCAGCCTCATATGCCGATGTCGTCCCTGACATGGTGTCAAACGTACAAATACGCAGTGCTGGAAATGCATCAGCCTCCCTGGGCAATCCATACTGGGGCTTTGTGGTACTTAGATTCAGATTTTTTTTCTAGTCTCCAGTCTAAATATTTGCTACTGGAATTTACAACCTCTGCACGGACAGCAAGCAAAATGCATTTCATACTGTTTGCCATGAGCGTGCAGAAGCTTATTTGCTTCTCCCCTGCAACAGTCCTTAGCGTCTGGTGAGACTGCAATCGCGTTTATTTTCAACTTGCTGTTCTGCACTTCTGATCCTTCTGCCTCCTGGAATCTCATCTAATCGAGTCAATGCCTTTGTGAATGGCTATTCCCCACACTAGGCGCTCAGCTGCAGATGAAGCCTTTACCAACGCTGTGTGAAATACAAACATGATGTAGCATGTGCTGTAGCCTATCAACCTGTTCCGGGATCTCAGCGCAGTTTTCCTTTTTTTTTCAACTAATGACTTCTATTCTGAAGACAACTGCCTTCAACCCTGATCCGTTATCCAGATTTTTTCCTTCAGGTTTATGAAGCCGATTGTTTTCTCATCCTGCTTTTGTTTAACTGATTATTCCCGAGTACGTTACCTTTCACTTCTTTTTATTGACCTGCATTCAATCTTTTTGATTATTTCTATTGTTGCGATAATTTTGAATTCATATCCTGTCCTCCAGCATACTCATATCTACTTCCAACTTCAAGTGGTTGTTTCCAGATGTCATAACCAGACATTCCATGCCACTTTGTTTAACATTTATGGCATTATAAAACATTTATAAAACACAAACAAATAATGGTTTAATTTCACACACATTTGGGACTTGTGTTATACTGACATATATTCAAGTCCAGTTTACTCCACTTAGCAAGAACTGCTAGCTTATTTTGCGGCAGTAGAAATTACTGTAAAGTTACAGAGAACTAGGCCCAAGCTGCTTAATTTATCACTGTTCCTTCACCTTATTTGTTCTTCACATCACAAACCTCAAACTAAATTATGCTCAATTAGATCCTCAATAAAGTAATAAATTAAAAGCACTGGATGGGCCATATAATAGAACTTTATCTCTTGGCTCAAAACAGACGAAAACGGTTAGCATGGACTAACATCACACTTTTCCTATTTCATGTCCCTTTTCCCCGTGCTTGTAGTCAAGTACCTAGATCTGCCTCTTTAAAAATATCTTTAAAAGTTGGTAACCTCAACTTTGGGGCTTATTTTGAGTAAGTGACAGTATCCACAACACCCAGTAACGGTGGCTGTGCATGCTTTTCTACTGCTGCCTTAGGCTGTGTCCCTACAAGATGGCAAATCTGACTTAACGAGCGTATTGCAAAAGCACTATAACCATGAACTGTAACAGTTCAAATTTTGATTTTTAAAAATCTCCTAGAAGTAACTTAGTAGCCAAAACTACTATACTACCAAAAAGTACATTCTTAATTCAAGACATTCTATTTACTGCTATTTAGACTTCATATTAGGAAGCGTTTCTTTACCGAGAGGATGGTCAAACACTGGCACAGGCTTCCCAGGGAGGCGGTCGATGCCCCATGGCTGTCAGTGTCTAAGAGGCTCTTGGACAACGCCCTTAACAATGTGCTTTAACTTTTGGTCAGCCCTGAAGTGCTCAGGCAGTTGGACTAGATGATCGTTGTAGATCCCTGCCAACTGAAAGAGTCTAGTCTAGTCTACAAATTCATTGTGTTCATTTCTATACCAAAAGGTAAGATTTAGCCTTTATATTTGGGATGGGAAAAAGAGCAAGCTGTTTTACATTTTTTCTTTTACCTATTGCAGAAAGTTACTAGCCACTTGTCCATACATTCTAAGGTAAACCATATACAGCAGTGGGACTCGGAACTGAGAATTTGCCCGATGGTTCCCAGACAATCTGGGCATTTTAACTCTCATGAGGACACAGACAGTTGTACTCCACTGTCCCAGCTCAGCCGCCATTAAGAGTTCCACTGAAGTCACTGGGACTATTCACACAGAATAGACAATGCAATAGTGTTAAATGTGAGTAAGGTTGGCACAATATGACCCTAACTCATCCTCATTACTGTAGCATTTTGTATATTTTTTCTGGAGCTATAATGAGTTGTGTTTTGACATCTCTCACTGTCAAGATTTAGATGCTAGGCATATGTCCACATAGCTTGCCAACATTTACATCCATATTCAAACAAAGATTAACACATTGTTTCTTTTGACAAATTCAGTCAATCATGGCAATTAATTGACAATCCTCCTTCTAAATTAGTAAAAAATTCAGCCAGAACAGTCCCCTGAGCCCCCAAGCCCCACTTCACATGGAGATCAAGCATTACTTGCTTCCCACCATGTTCAGAGAATGTGTTAAAATAGAACTGGCTTTTTAACTGAATTGTCTGTATATATCCCTCAAAAAAGGGGATGGAGTGCAGCTTTATGTTGTATTGCATCTAGCCCTGTATTTACTCATTTTAACACTGCCCCCGAATTGGCCTCCTTTCTCATTTTAACACTGCTCCCTTAGTGAGGCAGGAGCAAATCTCTAGTAAATATATGAACCTCAATGATATTATTTGTTCTAATGCTGAGCTAAATTTGATCCACTCCCCGCAAGGGCAGTACAAATCTAATTACATGACATGTGCTGGCTTCATTATTACAAATCAAAGTGTTAAAGACATGTGAATTTGTTATGCTTTGAATAACAAAGAACCGTATTTCCATACACCTCAGCATTCACCGACTTACAAACTTAACTCTATAAGCATTGAGATCAGAAAATATTACGTGTCATTTTCCTGCTTTCCCTATGTTTCTCACACAAGATACTAAAATTACACTGCCAGTTTTATCTTACAGTGAGAAATGGTGTCCTATGCTTGCAAAACAATCCCATACCTTTTTATGTTTAAATATGGTATTTGTGCATATTTTATGTGATTATAGTACCCTTACTTTGTCTCAGAGCTGTTTTGTTCGTACTAAATAGCAATAAAGGTGACTAGGTGATACTATACAGAATATTACAGTATATGGTAGCTTTATACACTGAAAACCTCATGTGTCTAAATTCTCTGTATTCCAGAAAATTCATCCTTATATATTACCTCATATACTCAATACTTTTCAATTTTCTATTTGTTTTCAATATTATTTAATGTTCTCCGGATACCTCCACAGCTACTTAGATGGAGTATTTTACATCAGCATGTTATTTGCACAGAATATTTTAAAACACATCCCTGAACTTACTGTTTATCTTCTTTTCCCAGTCTCCCATTTACTTACATGTTTTCCAGAGCATTTACAGTGTTACCAGTTAACTGTGGCTTCTATGAACACTCCATTTCCAATATCTGCATCTTAATGCCTTCTTGTTTAAGTTTATAGCATACTAAATTAAACAGCTCCTAGATCTGCCACTTATTTCTGCACTCATGCCAGTTCACTATCCATTGTGTTTTCTGTGTGGCTGTGCAATAAAACAGATCACGAAAAAGATCTGGCTGATCTTTTAACACAGTTTGGATTATTTTGCAGCAAAGGTGCAACCACAGCGTCAGAAGCACCAGAAGTACAGACAGAAGGCAGTAAAGAAATATGAAAAATGTTACGCTAGAAGTTGTCTTGTAGCTAAATCCTAGAGAAAGAAGTTACTCTGCTGCTTTCTACTTTTATTGTATTCTAGAAAATTCAGAAAGAAGCTACAGGAAGAAAAACCTATGTATACAGAAAAGGAAGTGGACATATGGACTACTCATGATCATTGAAATAATCTGCCCAGGGAAGTGGTGGATTCCCCAACATTGGACACTTTTAAGATTTGGATGGACGGGGTGCTTGTCTAGACTGTGCTTTTGCCAAGAAAGGTTGGACCAGATGATCTTTGAGGTCTCTTCCAACTTGGTATTCTGTGATGCAATGACTCGAATTGCAAGTCCATCTCCTACAGCTCCAAGCAGAAGTTATTTATTTGATTTCTAAAGGCCAAATGAAGGTTCTGTTGAAACTAATAGCAAAACTCTGAGACCTCTTTCCAAAATAGAATAATAATCCATAAAAAAACAATGAGAGGTTTTGCGATTTTACAATTAATAAACTTAGCAGTACTTCTAGTTAATATAACTGGGTATTTGGTCTAGTGGGATTAGTTACACACTATTAGAATGTATTGGGTAAAATAACCATGTTTGGAAGTCTAAAGTACAAAAAGTAGTCTATACTGTAACACAGTGTTTATTTACAAAAATAAACGTTGTGCTAAGCAGATCAATATAAAAACAGGACAAGTCACTTTTGTATAGTTATATCCATAGCAAAAATCCATGGCTTTTCATAATCCAGTGGGTTTAATTTTAATTTTTACTTTTTAGTTGACAAATCATTATCCTAGCCAAGATGACTAAATATGAGAATATTTTGTTAAATAAATAAAGCATATTGGCCAGATTATAGGTGTATACATATACAGGGGGGAAAAATGGAAAAAGGAACATGTCTTGCTTTGCATTTCAATTTGTAGACCAAATGCCCTCATGGTAAGGTTTGTGCTAATCTGAAGTGCTTGCTGCTTTTCCAGATCAGAAACATTTAGAAATTCAAAGCCTATAATATGTTAAATATAGCTTCAAGGACAAAACTATTCCTACTCCAACAAGTATTTATCTTTTTTTTCCTCTTCTTATGCTTATTTTACATGTTCTAATAAGCTATTGTTAAATTTCAATAATTGTGTTTGCCTTATGTGTAACTGTAAAAATACAGCTGTAACTCCCTTTATCCCTTCTCATTGCCAGTAACAGTCTTATGTTAATGAAGATAAATCAAATACTTGAAGCATCATTGCATGTATGTAGCTCAGCACTAAAGTAATTCCTGCATCCCTCTGAAACTCTTAAGAAAAAAGTCTTATATACACATTGTATTTACGTTGCTGTTGGATTTTGTGCAGGAGAAATTCCTACATGAGATATTAGAAATGCCTTGTTCCATTGCTGCTAATGGGAAGGTGGCACTTGGGTTAGATGGAACATGAAAACACAAACCAACCCTGCTTGACTTACCTTTCTGTGATTTGTGATTTTCATTGCACTTACAGTTCACAACAATGAAATCCAAAATTCTGAAATAGGTATTACAAAGAAATGGTTTCCTAAGATTAACTCTGAACAAAGAGAAGACATCTGCTACTGTTCCAGGCATAAATAATTGGAAGAGGACTACCTGGATTATTTGTGAGAGAAGAATTTACTTAACTGCTTTTACAAAGCATTGTTTACCACAGGGAACCAACCTTCTACACCATGAATGTCAGAGGAAATTGTAGAAGGTCATATATCTGAGCTCTATGAACCAGCTGACCTCACTGACAGTGGATGTTTTGAATAAATAAGGCTTAATCCTGCTCTGCAGCAGGCTTACCTAATGTTGACTGATTGTAAAAGCCACTTTCTACAGGAAGAAGAGTCCAAAATGTATGTTTCATGACGAAGATGACATTAAAAAAAATTTTTTTCACCTCTTCTCTCTTAGATCTATGCCAAAATGTTGAACATTTCCACAAATGTTAAATATTTTTTACAAAGGTGTAGCCTGCCCCTTGATTTTTTTGGGGGGGAGGGGGGGCAGGGGGGGTGGTATTTCTCCAGCATAAGCACAGAATGAACCATGTACAGAGCTTCCCATAAAGGATGGACTCAATGAATCAAGTACCAAAACCCATGTATACCCAAGGCAGTCAGTTTTGGAACTGAAGTTCCATTTCTTAGAAAAACTTTGTTAAGATTGTTTGTTAACAAGTACCATTTTCCACTCCACTTCTTCAAAATATCCACTTTGGCATATTCTTCCCTCTTTAAACATACTTATTTATAGAACGGCTACACAAATTCACCTTTCACCTAGTTAACAGACTGCAACATATGTGATGCCACATTTACTTCCTATTCTAAGCATCAGGAAATAAAGCAGCACTTCTGCTGTATTTACACAGTTGTGCTGGGGCGCTCCTATGCTCACACTTGATTTGGTTCATGGCATTGCACGCTTGGGATCTGCTAAATGGTCCTTCTGGGAGAGAAACATAAAGGAGTGCTTGGAGGTTGCTCATGGAAACAATACAAAACGCAGCCTCAAACACCATCACATTGCAACTGCATGGACAAGACCGTACGTTGTACTAGTTGTATGTTCCCGGGTGTTGCTGAAATAGTAGCAACAGCATGAACAAATCATGTCTCAAAGTTTTACGCACAGTACGCATGTAACCTACTTTACACATGGAGACATCACAGTATGCAGATGTGTACATGCTAAGAATAAGGATACATATTTGCAGAATTAGAGCCTTTAGAGAAGGCAGGGCTTTTTTGTTTTTAAAAAATATTTTTCAAACAAATACTTCCACATTTCATTGTTATTCAAAAATCCTTTTTTTCTGTGCAAAACTGTGGTAGTTTTAAAGTGATATACAGTTACCTTAGATATGTCAAAACTATCTCAGTTGAAATAGCATTTTCTTTCTTCTCTATTAAACAAAAAGCATTCACCAGTTCTGCATGATTCAGTTTACCTTTCAGTTTTAAATGCAATTATTTCATCCTGTCTGTATAACCTAGTGTTAGGCACATATGCACCTATGTATTGAATTGTTTCAGGAAATCAAGTTTCTTATTGCCTTGTTCCAGGAAATGGGATTTCTTACTGCTTTATAATATGAACTCAGCTTGTTGTACAAGAAAGTACTTAACACTTTAAAAAAGGTTTTTCTATGATCTCATTACTGTGCGCACTGTGTTATGTGGTAATGGAAACCGCATCAATTACAGGCTGTTCAGTTACATCCTGTGTATGCAGGGTCACCCTATGGAGCTTATATATAATTACAGACAAAAGGCCTATTCTCTTCCATGTAAGCGCAAACCCAAATTAATTTTGAGTCAGACTTGGCAGGATTTCAAATTTCTGCTGCCTGTGTTTGTTAAAAAGAATGAGATTAATGAATAAAATTATTTTCTAAGAGCGCTGACTTACATCCTAAAAATCTTGACTCATTACGGCAGCCATTCTGTGGCCCATTTTGCACATGGAAATCTCCTTTGTATGAAGCCTTGCTTCCTCTCCTTCTAGTCCTGATTTCAGCCCGTCTGGTGCTGTGAGATCTCAGTCAGTGCCCACTAGGTCATGTGCATAAGTTTTTCCATTGATTCCAGTGGTTGATCTGTTGGCCCCAGCTTACTTGATTATGTGAAGAAATAATAGTAAGAAAGGATTAGATGGATAGTCTGAAAATTATTTCATTATAACATGTTGTGCCTGTCTGCTAGGCTACATTCTCTCTGCTTTGTCCTTGTATTCCTTGGAGAATTTCTCGTATACTGCATTGCCTGAAGTCAGCCCTTGCTCTGATCTGTCACATCTACATTGCTGTTTGATTCTAGCTTGGTCAGGAGGGAATGCAGGAGAGAATAGCCTGCTTTAGGGCTATCAGTGGCAATAAGATGGGACTGACTCAGGCCTTCACTTGTCAATAGCATTTTAACCGAATTCCACCAACAGCAGGAAGTGCTCAGTTTTTCTAAAATCTGTGCTGAGAGCATACTGTGTGAGCTACTCAAAAATAAAGGTAAGCAGCTTCACTGAGCAGAAGAGGAGGCTAATCAGTGAATTTTGCTATTGATTTGAATGGGAGCAGAATTAGACTAATTCTCCAACCGAATTTTAAATGCTTGGTATTAAATGTTTTTGAAATGCATGTATAACCCACGCATCAGATACCTTCACCTGTTCATAAGAACCATTTATTGAGAATTAGCCATACCCTCACACAATTCATACAAAAGCAGAGTCAGCGACAGGGAAGAACAATCGAAGTGCTTTTAGAAAGCTATTAGGACAAAGGAAGCTCTTGTGTAAGTTTCCTTTTAAGCCTTGCGAACACGAATAATCCATGCTGCTGCGGTATTACGTCAGTGTTTCTAGTATTTCCATTCCTCAGGTAGCCTAAGGAATCTATGCACAGAAATGGAGGGGGGGAGGTTGGAGTGGTCAGAGCAGTTCATACCTATGAATTATCTATTATTCTTTGTTTTATCAACAGCTCAGTATTGGGGCTGTCAAATATCAGGAGAGAAAAAAGCAGACAACCCTATGGTTGTTGTACAGAAATTAAGACTTATTCTAGCACATGATTTCCTACAACTGCTCTCATGGAAGTGGTCAGGTACCCAGCACACATTTGCTAACTTAGGTCACGAGCGTTGTTCCATGGACTTCCATAGGACTGCTGTCAATAGGTACTACCTGTGCATAAGAGATACAAACTAAATACTAAGATTAAGTACTGAAAATGTTTTGCAAAAGGGAGAATTGCTATGTATTTCAGCTGGAGCCAGTTCACCCACTGTAAGGTCATCTTATTGGATTATTTTCTCTACCAATCTAGTAACACCAAAACAAACCTTTCTTTTCAGATAAAAATGCAGGCCTTGTTAAACCCAGATTACTAACTTTAAATCCCGCAGCGCTGCTGCAGGACTATAACTAGCACAGTTTTCCAAGATTTATTATTTTCTCAACATTTTGTGACAATTTTTTTCTGAAAAGCTGGATACTGTAATTTCAGAACCAAAGTTGAACATAATGCCCAGATCCATTAAGACCTTTTGAGGTTTCCAAAGATCTACTTGCTTACTTTCCTGATTGAGCAAATGTCATTTTTTCTTTCCTTTTCACTTTTAATTAAATTTGTGAATGAGTTTTCAACAGTTTTGTACAGCAGAGTCAAAACTTTTAAGGCAACCAAATGCGCTAAGAACATCTCATATTTGGCATCTTTTTACTTTGTTTCTTGTTTATAAACATGTGAAGCTAAAGGCCACCCTTAAAGCATAATGCAATTTCATTTTAGGCACACTTGTAATTCTTACTGTTATTTTAAGCATGATGTCCAAAAGAACCAAGGCTCTCAAAAACACACTGTCTGCCCATGTAACTGTTGCTTTGTCTTTGCTCTTCCCAGTAACTTTTGACAGATTCTAAGAAATGTGACAGAGGTAGAAGTCATGCAGATAATGAGCTTCTTACAAGTGTAATAGAAGTAGTCAAGCAGATGAGAGTGATTTTATACACAGCACTTGTAAGTGCCACGGCCAAAGGAAAAACTGCAACCTGAGCTCACACAGTTCAAACACAAGAGAAACCATACGGGGGAGACACTCGTAAACGCTCTAGCCAAGACAGAAGCTGCAACCAAAGTGCAAAGCATACATCCTGGAAAAACAAACTGCATCAGTTCCAGTATTTCTTAGAAAAGGGCCCCTCGTACAGTGAACTGTTATGAACGTCTTGAATGGAAGGCAGACCAAGTCCTTAATTTGTAAATTCTAACAAAAGCATTATTTCCTGTAGTGTTAACAGACCTCACATCATAGTGAAAGCTTATCTACAGTTATTAAAACAAATTAAGGGTCATTCTCCTTAAATTATTACATCAAAAATAACAATCATGATAAAAATTAGTATGTTCAAGAGTGAATCTGTACATGTGCATCATTTGGTTAAACCTGAACCCTGTCTTGGGAGAGAATCATTAAGACAAATGCTTTTTTCTTGATGGTTCTTTTATAATTCTAGTTATTTCCAAACCTTTTTCTCTGTGTAGCCACCCTTTTCTCCCCCCACCTCCTGCTTAGTACCATTTTGCAGCCTCAAGCACAAATGCCTCTACCCTACATAGGCAAAAAAGTTCATTGCGTGTAAGACTTCCTGCTGGCCCACACACCTAGAGGAGACAAATGAAATCAGAATACATGAATAAGTACCAGGCTCAAAGCTTTGCCTGCAGTGTTTTGCAAGATTCATCACACTCATCTGTTCTCTTCCTCCTATGCTGATCAGCAGAACCCTTCCTCTTCCAGGCTGGGGCGGGGGGAGAGCTTAGGTCAGGGAAAATGAAATATTGCTGTTACTGTGATATCAAAAATTACTAGGCAATGAAGGAAACCTTAACTGACTAGGCTGAGCATACTTTTAATTGGTCCTTCCAAAGGATAAAAGCAACCAACTTGTCATGACAGCAACACATTTTCAGACAATGTAAAAATGGACATAATGAGTTGCTTTCAGACTAACATCTTGTATATAGTCAAAATTTTGAAAACAAATTAAACTCTTGCCAGTCCTGACAGTTTCTAAACCAATGCATATATATACCCCCAGAAGAAACCTCAGAAAGAAAGAAATGCAATGGACACATGTGATAGCATAGTTATCAAAGAAACCCCAGCAGAGTGTTCTTTAACTTTGTGAGTCTGTAATGATGCAATAATAAATTAATCACAGACAGGCAGAACTAAAATGAATACAGGTAATACCAAACACTGTAGGACCTGCTTTTCCTTAGCAGTGGAGCTCTTTTGTTCTTATAAACAAAAGCTTAAACTGGTAAAGTTGCCATTTGCACCTTTTTAACAGTTTGGAGGCTGCTAAAGGAGAAGGCCACTGTTTACTGGAGATACCCGGGATCCTGCATGGAAAGCAGAAAGCACATTCTCTTTTAGACGCTATTATTGCCTGATAAAGGGCGCACGCTCTATCAGGCAGAGTTGGACTTTCCAAAATGTGAACAGCATAGATTAAAAACAGTGGTAAATTAAAAAATAATAACCAACCCAAACTAAAAAGTGAACAACATGAGACAAAGAAACAAAACTAAGTGACATCCACCCTGGTAGAAAAAAGGAAATCAGATGTCATTGCAGAACTCCGCAGCGGCTGGGAATAAGCAGATTACTATTCAGAGCACACGGGGCTGGGATAAAGCTAAACCCTCGAAGGCATTTCTCCTCAGGGCATTTGTTTCCACCCCCTTTGTTTCCCGCAGACATGTCTGGGGCTCTCCCCACCTCTCTGCCTCCCCAGCCGCCTTGCGGGTCCGTTTTCTCTCGCTCTCCCCGAAGTTGCGCGCCCCCGCCCCGGACTAGGCTTTGCCCGGTCTCTCTGCGTTTTGTGAGGCTGTCGG
>NW_010540162.1:0-822 GCF_000687285.1 Phaethon lepturus | reverse complement strand
GATAGGGGTATAACAGGGGGGGGGGGAAAAGGGGGGAGACCAGGATAATGGGGGAGACTGGGATAACCGGGATAACGGGGGAGACCAGGATAATGGGGGAGACTGGGATAACCGGGATAATGGGGGAGACCGGGATAATGGGGGAGACTGGGATAACCGGCATACCAGGATAAAGGGGGAGACTGGGATACTGGGGGATACCAGGATACCAGGATAGCAAGGGAGACTGGGATAATGGGGGAGACCGGGATAACCGGGATAATGGGGAGACCCGGATAACAGGGATACCAGGATGATGGGGGAAACTGGGGTAATGGGGGAGACGTGGATAATGGGGAGACTGGGATAATGGGAAAGAGCGGGATAATGGGGGAGAATGGGATAGTGGGATAACGGAGACTGGGATAATGGGGGAGAGCAGGATAATGGGGAGACTGGGATAATGGGGTGAGCGGGATAACAGGTAAACTGGGATAATGGGGGAGGAAATTAGGATAGTGGGATAATGGGGAGACTGGGAAAACGGGGAGAGCGGGATAATGGGGGGTGTGGCAGTGCGGCGGGATGGAGGATAAATGGGATACTGGGATATAATGGGATACTGGGGTATAATGGGATGGGGGATAGTGGGATACTGGGGTGTAATGGGATACTGGGATGTAATGGGATGGGGGATAGTGGGATACTGGGGTTTAATGGGATACTGGGATGTAACGGGATAAAGTGGGATATGGGGGAAAAATGGGACCCTGGGCTGGGACGGGATGAGGAAAAATGGGACCCGGGGATCCAATGGGATAATCCCCCCCGGCTTTGGGGAGG
>NW_010540161.1:2464-10522 GCF_000687285.1 Phaethon lepturus | reverse complement strand
TGTCCTGCCCCGGGTGCTCGGGATGGCAGGCGTTGTGCAGGGTCCTCTCCTGCTCTTGGCAGAGCCCGGGTGCCACGAAGCCTTAGGACACGGGCTGGGTTCAGCCCGGGCCTGTGCTGTCCGAGGCCACCGCAGCGCAGCCTGGGACCTAAACCTGACAGAGCCGGCAGCACGCGCCGCACGGCGCGGACGCTCGGTAGCGCAGTGCTACGTTTCGTTTGTCTGAGGCGCAGCACCTCCCGTTGCCTCTCTCTCCATTCTTTTTATAACACAAGTAAGACAAGCAGCCTTTCTCATTTCTTTCTTATTTAGCTCCTAAGTCCCTTCTTACGATATCTTTTAAATTTAAGCAGGCGTAAGGCAGGTATAGGGTTAAAGCTGGGCTTTTACAAACTGATGCTGGTCCCTTACAGACACAGGTAATTGACCTAGATGTGGAAAACTTATACGGTGTAATAAGAATTGAGGGCTGTCTGGAAGCGCTCAGCCTCCAAGAATGAGTCAGTTTATGATTTACTCTGTTTTCTTCATACCTACATGAGATAGCTCCATAAAAAGCTACTCATCAAAAGCAGAAGAGCTGTGGGTTTAGGTTCCCCTTTGCTGTGCTCCGAGTACCCCGCAGCGGTATCACTCTCCTGTCACCCTCCCTCCGTGTGACCGCTTTGCTCCGGCTGCGAAGGCAGACGCCGGTAGCGTCAGGTATATCAAGGGCTGACCACGTCCTTTTGTGGCATTTCTGCACGCCAAGCAGGAGGTGAAGAGCAACGCTGTGTCCGGCAGTGGGAAAATTAATTAGTGTAATGATTGGAGGTGGAATGGGGCCAGGAATCTACAGCCATTTGTTCTTCACTAGCAGAAGACGCTTTGGCATCCCTAACAGCTACAGCCAGTTCACTTTCCTCAGAGCAATACCACTCTCAATATAGCATCTTACCCCTTCGTGTGTATTAGTTAAAAGCTAGAGTAAAGCTATCCCACCCCGTAACCGCTAAGAGTCAGCATTTCAGCAGCACTTTAAGGATCAGAGCAAAAGAGACTGCTGGAGTGAACTCCTCCGGTGCATTATCCTTTGTGTTACCCAGAGACTCTCTGAGCAGTTCACACATCACCTTTCTATAGGCTACCTCTGTTTAATCTTTAACAAACGTCTCCTTAGGGCATTCTCCTCAGAGGTCTTCACCTCTCGGAGCAAGCCAGGCCAGTTCATAGGCTTGCTCTCCAAGTAATTGTGAAAAGGCTGATGATGGAGCATGGGATCTCAGCCCACCTCACCTCCCCTTAAAACTGGGGGGGTGGGAGAGGCAGTTTTGACCCAGATGGTCAGAGGCAGCACAGGAGAGGCCTTGAGCAGCACTTTATGCCCGCTCACCCGCCGAGATAGACCAAGAGAGTGGGAAATCTGTGTGAGGCCCTGTTTCCTTTGAGATGGAGAAGGCTTTGCTTCTAAGAGCCAAGTGTGTTAGCTGGTTGGAAGCTCCTGAGTCTCCTTGCTAGAAGTTAATCACCCCCTGTTTTTATCTGCTGTCCCAACTGGTCAAGAATAGGCTTCAGTTACACCGTGGGAGCATGACATCAGTAAGGGTTACTGACCAGAATCACCCAGTCTGCTCTTCATCTCCAGCGTAGCAAACTGCATGTACCCGCACATGTTGCTCTCCTCCTGCCTGGGTTTGCCTGGCAGGACATGGTTTTTCGAGCTGCTCCTTCTAATTAGAGGTCTAATGTTCTCAACATAAGGAAAAAATAAATGATTCTTTGGAAGACATAATTACCCTGCAAGTCCCTAGTCACACCACAATGAGCCTCAAGCTGGAGACTACAGGAATAGTAGCTGGGATTAGTCCTACTGTGTGTGAAAAAGGGGAGTTCCCAAACTTTTGGCATGCTGGGGATCAAAATTTCCCACACCCTGGTTCTGCCAGGTGTCTCCGTGCGGTAGGTTTTCAGCATAAAGTCAATGTCTAGGGATCAGCCTCAGCTTCTGGAGGGTTCTTACATTTCCACTTTCAGACAGGAAACGTGCTCACGTGCTTCCCATTATACAGGTAGTAAAACCTACTGCCACAGCGTATTGCATTTAACACACATGTGTAGAACATCTGGCCATGCACCATGTGTAGAACATCTGGCCATGCACATCCAGGAGGCCTGTCCGGTGCTTCCCAGGAGCTCCAGCACCTCCATCTAGTCTTCCTGGGAGGTGTTAGAGCTTCTGCATGACATCCCACAGCACGAGTGCTGCTCCAGCCAGACTGAAGCATGCCTGGAAATTCCTTACTCCACCACACAGCACATGCACAGTGGTCACGGCTGACACATACGCAAGCTGAGAAAGTCCTCAAAATCTGTGTGACCCTGGTTCCGGGCTGGTGGGAAGATGCTCCTGGAAAAGCCCATTTGGATGACAGCCCCAGGGTGGCTCACGGGCCCGTGTCAGCTTCTGCTCTGGAGAGGAGACTGTTCTGCTCCCTCCCTGCTTTAACTCACTTTCTGACAGACCTTGCAGGCACTGTCCCCAGTGATGCACAAAGGGAAGGTGCTACTATTTAGCCATTGAACAAGGTGGCCATGGCACCTTCTCTGCACTGGCAGAAAGGCGATTTGAAAGTCCACCGTGAGCAGCTTCCACGATGCTGCCCGCACCGAACGTGGATGAGTTTAAGCAGGCAAGAGGGAGAAATACAGGCTGGTGAAGGGAGACCAGGGTGCTCAGAAATGCAGCCACTCCGCTCCTCCTGGCCCCCGCAGATGTGACGGGGATACCACAAACCTGCGGGATCTGGGACTTTTCTACTCCGATTCAGCAAGTTGCTGAAATACGGGGTTCAGAGCTGGAAGGGATGCCAGCCTGTCCAGCCTAGGAGAAGGGATGGAGGTCTGATTCCCTCTGAACCTCACACAGCCATTGCCCTTCAAGCTATGCCCAAGGGCCCTCAGTCTGCAGCCTAGTTCCCCCTCTGGTCTTATGGCAGTTACTCACCTATGTTGATTTGTCCCTGTCCCTCAGCTGAAGATCCCCATAAGGACAATCCCTATTATTATTTGTCATCCTTAGGGCATCATAGTATTGCTGAATACCCCAGAAGTAAAGGAGAACAGAGATGCAAGGGTTTTTCCTTAAATATAAGCATTTACTCATGTTTACGTCTTGCGGTGTGATAGTGTAGGCACCAACCATCCCAAAGGTCAAAGCAACATCCCCCAAATATTTACAGCAGTACAGAGGTTGGTCAACAGCTGAGCCCCCACACAGCAGCCCCCTCCCACGCCTTCTCCTTGTTCTGGCTCAGCTTGCTTTGTGAAGAGCACAAGCAAAAAGCAGGTGGAGGTCCTGACCCACTCTCCTGTCCTACTTGCAATCCAGGGCTGTAGGAAAGAAACATCCCAACATGTTCTTGAACACAGAATCATTCTTCTTCCAAAATGCTTACTTGATTACCAACAGCTTGTTGCTCTTGCTGGGATTATCCTCCTGGAATAAGTTATGCAGCATCCCTCAATGAATAAAGAAATAAAAGCAAAAAAAAACCCCAACCATCAATGCTTTAACAGCAAATTCAAAAGAGCCTATGAAAATCACTCTCCTTTCTCCAGACTTCATTGTCTGCACAAGTCTAACCAGCAGGGAACGATCACATTAATACTAGCGTTATTCCTTTCAAACCCAAATTAATAGTCAAGCAGTAACCGAGAGGAGGCTTTTCAGAGCAAACCCTTTGCCTGGTTCTCACCACATTTCATGTAGAGGGATGGTTTTCTTCTGTACACAAGCCATTTTCAGAGCCATCTCTCCCCCGTGTCAGCTCACAGCACCAGAAAGTGAAAGACTTCTGCCATGGCCATGGAGAATTCAGCTCCAGGGAGTCTCATTTCCAGAGAGACAGATAAACAAAAAGCCACAAGACATGGGGAAAAATGGCTAATGACAGGAAAGTCAAAGAGGTAGATCCATCACATTAGCAGTGAGCCCGGCGAGGGTTCGTGAAGCAGAGGGTAATGACAGCAGCCTACCACAGTCTGGAGAGGACGATTGTGAAAGTGGGGCAAAAGAAACGCGTGAGGAAGTGTCTGAAGGGCTGCAAAGCCACAATTGTTACAGAGATGCTCTTGGTTTCAGGGATGCTGCTACTGCCCTTGCCCAGGTTTATTCAGGCCCTGAAGGGCTATCTGCCAGAGCTGGAGATGTTTGGGGTGGAAGCAAAGGTGTAGAGGGTTTGAGAAAAGCCTTCATGCACTGATTTCTCTGGCAGAGTGTTGCACTGGCTGGTGCTGGAAGCCACCGGAGGGTGATGGCAGGGTCCAAGTTTTCCCATCTTTTACCTCAGAGGGTGCTTGTGCTAGCCCAGGTGGGGCGAAGGGGCTCCCTGTTCCCCTGGCACCTTCCTGCTGGCTTTTCTGCCCAAGCAGGGTTAGAGAGAGAAAATGCATCCAGTCGGATGGATCCCCTCAAGCCCTGGGGCCAGGCAGTGGGTTTATTCTCTCTGGACCCATCGCCTGGTGCTGACTGCTTTGCTCTGGCTCTCCGTCCCTGGGAGACTCTTCCAGTCCAGCAGATCTCACAAGCCTGGTAAGCCCGGTTGTGGGCCCGGTTTACACCACCTCCCGCTCAGAGCATTGTCACTTAACTGTCACCTCCCCACCATCGTCCTTCCTGCCAGCCTGACCCTTTACACCCTTCAACTAATTGCAGTGCTTTCCCATTTCCCGAAGGACACAACCGGAGCCCCAGGTCCTCGCTGCTGACTGGCCCCTCCAGTCCTTTCCCAGCTCTTCCCTGTTGGGCTTGCAGTCAAGATGCAAGGATTGAGAGGAGGAGAGGACTCTGCATATTCAGCACTTGACCCTGCCTTTTCCCAGGCAGAAATTCAAATGGAACCTCTCTAGGAGGGGATCATGACATCTCCCCAGGGCATTCCTAGCTATTGTGGCTCCTCTCCTCTACCCCAGGCTATGTGTGTTTGTAGTTACCAAATGCAAATCACATTTCCCACCCTCCTGGCTGAATCTCTCACTCCACAAGATCCTTCCCCTGTTTTTTTCTCACCAGCTCGTTTTGCAATGCTGTGCTGAGTTCGCAGCCCCTCCCGGTTTCACTTCCCTCTGATCTGGCGATGCACATCGAGGTGGCCATAGGGAAGGTATTTAAGCAATCCTCCTAATTAAGTACCTCTCGGCTCAGCCTGGCTCTGGACACAGGAACCGCAGCTATTTTGCAGCCTGGCAGCTGAAGACTCCCTTTTCTGAAGAATGCCGGTGACTAACCCCTAATTGCATTTTAAAAGAAAAACTCGAGATAGCTTTTTGGCCTTCAGCAGCTGTGACAGAAGCCTTGCAGCTGTGGCTTTACTGTCACTGGGAAGGCTAGATGTCAGCAGCCAGCTCCAGTCGATGGCACATTAACAACTGATAATGATAGTTAACTCACTTGGTTAACTATGGGAGCATATGCTTCACCCATGAGCATTCCAACCTCCAGCTCCCAGGCTTGTCTCAAGCCACCTTTGACTCTCGGCTCTTACTCACTGTTAATACAGAAACCTGGAGCACATTAAGTGGAGGGGACGATTTACAATAAAAGCTCATGAATTGATTCCGTGACCCAGCAGAGGCTATTAAAAATGATTGAATGAATATGGAAATGAGTAATCGTACAGCTGGACCGGGGGCTGAACGCGCCCAACTCCATTCAATGCAAACCACAAACAAAGCAAGGCTCACGCAAAGCTGCCGGAGTCTCTAGGTCGTGGTGTGAGCTACGGGAAGTTGCCCTACGATTTCCATCGTGTTTACCTGTCCTCCTTGTGCTGTGGGTTTCTCCTCAGCACCGGTGTGTTTCCACTCCCTTTCTCTCTAAAGACTGCATCAACAGGAATCTCTTATCCCACGAAAGCGCTTGTCCAGATTCCGCACTAGTGGAAAAGCGGGGCCATCAGAGCCCCCATCCCAGGCTCCCGACCCCTTGCTCTTCACACACGCATGTTTGGCTAGTCCAGCCCACATTCACAAAGATCAGAAAACAATCCTGGGCTGCCTCAGTTTCCAGCCACCAGTGCTGAATCCCATTCCTTGCTGGCTGGTCTGAGACCTGAGGAAGTGGGCAATAGAAACCTTCCAACAGGTTTTCCATGTGTAAACAGTAGCTGAGGGTGACAGATATCTGTAATTAAAGGCAAACCTGGGCCAATGAGCAGCAGAAAGAGTTAAAACCAAACCAGTCCGCCGCTGTGTGTAAGGGTGCGACATGGGCTTTATGCTCTTCTTACAGCCTCGCTTTCTCTGTGGCCAGCTGAGGAGGAGATGGTGGAAGGAGGTTGTCCTAGGAAACATGCCACCGAGAAGTATAGTATAATACATTTATTTTAAAAATGCACACCAGTGTCCCACTTACATTAAGTATAGAGACTAAAGGTTCATTCTTGTTTCCCTAGGGCCCTGGAGTCCTGTCCTCTCTTCAGGCTGGAGTGCCAGCACACCTAGTATTAAGGGGCTGTAAGGAGTGGGCTGAAGACCTTAGTGGTCTAAAAGAAGGGGCAGGAAGGACAAGCCATGAGTAGGCCACATGTTGAGTGGGCTTCCACCTCCAACACAAGCCCAGAGGGCAGAAGTGTGCAGAAGGTGCTGCCATGGCCGCCTTAATACAAGGCTGCCAGGTGCTGTTACGCCATGCTGCCCTGCTTTGGCAGCCTCCGGGACCGCTCCTGGCCCTAGGTCTGTCTGCTATCATCAGTCACAGACATTGGCAATCTCCATGCAAGTTGTGGAGAGGATTGATGAGTTCTGTCTTCTGCAGCAATCACTGGTTCTGCCTGTGTCCGAGCCTGGTCTTCGTTTCAGATGCTGCAAAGGGCACTGGACCAGTATTTGCCCCTGAGGAGGTGTTGGCGAGGGTAGCGGTGGGGGATGTTTCTGCAAACACATGTGACCCAACTCCATAGTGTTGGGTGAGCCCACAGCAGAAACCTGCCCCCAAAGAAGCTGCCCATGACCCCCTCACCCGAAGCAGCTTTTTTCCCCTGCAGCTTTCTCCCAACAGGCAACTCACCCCCCTTCCCATCCATCACCCCTGGCTTTCAGGCCACTGTCAGAAACCTCCTGCAAAGAGACAATGGCAGCCCGGGGTCCCCATTCACCCCTGGAGAAAGGGGCCTGTGCATGCGGAGTGATAAATGGTTTGTCCCCAGCTGGAGACAGAGGGCTGGATGCTCCGGATCGGCTGCAGGAGGGCAGCCCTTTGTCTTGCTCTGGAGAGATGGAGCAGAGGTCAGCCTCTGGTCTTAGGCTTCCCGGCATCTCTCAGTTTGAGGTCTTCCATGGTAATGGGAGAGTCCAGGTTTCCCGCATAACCGCCGTCATGCCGTAGCCCAGAGCATCCCTTGCGGCTGGCGTTCGGTCCCCAGCTGTGCCCCGGAGGACACCAGCGCAAGAGTCCTCCCGCCTGCCGTGATGCCTCTGGCGTTATTTGCAGACATATCTCTCCACCTTCCGCCGACACCTCTTGCACACCACGTAGCAGCACCAGTGGTACTTGCAGTGGCACCTCTCCACCACCTCCTCCGTGTAAGCGTTGTAGCCGCGGCCGCAGCACATCAGGTTGCAACTGCCGCTGCCCGCGGAGGTCTTGTTGCACTGCCTGTCAAGAGGAGGAGGCACAAGCGGGAGCTGAGGGCATATCTCTCCACCTTCCGCCGACACCTCTTGCACACCACGTAGCAGCACCAGTGGTACTTGCAGTGGCACCTCTCCACCACCTCCTCCGTGTAAGCGTTGTAGCCGCGGCCGCAGCACATCAGGTTGCAACTGCCGCTGCCCGCGGAGGTCTTGTTGCACTGCCTGTCAAGAGGAGGAGGCACAAGCGGGAGCTGGGGGCGCGTACCTGCCCACTCATGGCGGCGGTGCCCACCACAGCCATCTGCCCCGGCCTCCTCCCAGAGCTCACGTGCCCGTGGCAGGAGGCAGCGAGATGCACGGGTCTGCTTGCAAACTGGGGTTGATGTCGGCTCATGGTGCTACGGCAGCGTTGGGGCAGCTGTGGCTGAGGTTGGGCACACTCACCCT
>NW_010540161.1:719-2417 GCF_000687285.1 Phaethon lepturus | reverse complement strand
CCAGGAACTTCTGCTGCTGCTAAATCTAACAGGGGTTGCAAGTCACAGCCCTGAGGTGGCCCTGCCTCAGCCTTCAGATGAGGCTTCCCGAGCCCTCTCAAAACTCTCCCCCCAGCCCTGCAATTGCTCCAGAAAGGAGCCGTCTGGGAAGCACCGTAGACTCCAGGGACTGCTGAACCATTCTGGTTGCTGGCAGGCAGCACCCAAAGGCTTGCAGGGAGAGGAGGTATTTATTTCCCTTTCTGACTCCTCACTGGTGAGACCCTGTCCTGGAGAGCAGAGCTGACGCACTCTCAGTGAGGGCTCTCCCTTGCCTTTGCACCGGCATAGCTCGGTAAGTTCGACACCTGCCCTCCTTGGCACTTTAAGATCCAAAGATTTCACAGCAGTCCCTGTGGTGTCCCCATCTAACGGAGGACTGCCCATCCACACCAGCTTCCCGGAGCATGCTCTAAACCCAGCGGTACAGACACTCATGAAATTAGAGGCTGAGTTAAGAGTGTATTTGCAGCAGTTTCTTACCTATCCTGTGTCCCCAGAGACCCCAGGTGGAGATTCGGCGTGCAGTAGTCGGGAGAGTTGATGAGATAAACCAGATCTGTCTCCTTCACTGGCCTGACATCCATTTCTTTGGGTATCAGCTGCTTCCTGGGCCCTATGAGCCGGTGGGTGACCTTGATGGCTGCCAGGTACTTGGACTTGAGGTCAGAGGCAATTTCATCCAGGTTTGGCAGTCCCTTCCAACAGGTCTTCACCGAACAGGAGCCTGAAACACCGTGGCACTTACACTTGGTGTCCAGGGAGTCACTCAGCACCTGCAGAGGACAGAAAAACAGATGAATTTGCTTCTGCTTTCTCCCAGTACCCACTCTACCCACTGATTTGCAGGAACATCCATGGGAAGTTCCAAGAGATGAAAGAGCTCAGCAGTTTACTGCCGCCTTTAAATGAATATAATGGGGCAATTATATTCATATAATTGCCCCGCTCCGTTCCTCTTGTGATAAGAACCAAACCCTTGGGGAACCCTCTGCTGGAGCTTGCAGTAGGGCTGGTGCCTTCCCTCGGCAGCATGGGTGCAGGATGGCCACGTCCTCACCTGGGGAACATGAGCGCATGAAAGCACAAAACCCCGCAGTTTTGGGCAGGGCTGGAGCCCAGCTGGCACGGGGCAGGACGGGCCTCTGCTTCCCACGAGAGGGGCGGAAAGAAGTACTGGAAGTACTGGTGTGAAGCGGCTCGTATCTTGCCCTGGCTGTGGAAAGGGTGCAGGGGTGTTTGGGGAGGGTAGCAGCAGGGGACGTCTCTGCAAACACATCCAACTGCCTTTTAACCGTTTAGTTGCCTCCTGACTTTTCAGGACAGCATCCCAACGGCCTGGCCGGGGTCTACCGCCTTACATTAGGCACCCCTGCCCCCCGGGCTGCTGTAAGGGGCGCTGGGCTGCAGCAATCTGCGGTGGGCACCGCACCCACCTGCCGGCCCACCGCATTGTTATGCAGGTTCGTGGCCTTGAGCGCTTGCGTCCCCAGCTTGCTGGATTTTAAGGGACTGTCAGCAAAAGCGGCGCCAAGCTGGAGGCCGTAGCGCAGGTTGTCCCCGCAGCCACCCCATCTGAAGTCCGGCCCGGGGACCTCCGAGGGGACGGAGCCACAGGAGCAGAGAGGGAGCTCTCCCGAGGTGCAGGCCTGGGCGATG
>NW_010540161.1:0-688 GCF_000687285.1 Phaethon lepturus | reverse complement strand
GCCGCCCGGGGGGATGGAGTGCGGGGCGGCAGCGGCAGCCAGGGCGTAGACGAAGGCGGATTCCCGGGTTCCTGGGAAGAAGAGGGGGAGACGTCCTTCCTCCCTGCCCAGCCAAACACTCCTCGCACAGATCTCGCAATGCAAATGAGGTTTGGTTTTTTTCTTGCAACAGGATAAAACCAAGGCCGAGCACTTTTCTTCTGCTGTATTTTTAACCTGTGCCACCTATTATATTACGCTGGCGGTGTACGGCCTGTGTCCCCACCTCTTCCCCCTTTTTTCTGGAGCCCCCAGCAGCTGTTTGTGCTTGAAATGGAAGTTACCATCTGTCACCTCCCGCAGATCTAACTGCATAGGATTAACACCAGCAAGTTTCTCCAGCATTGACACCCGTCGGCTGAACAGCAGCGCTGTATATGAAAGCACCGCCCGAAGCGCTGCCTGCCTGGAAGGCTACGTGGGGCAGAAAGAGGAGCACGAACACAGCGGATGAGGCATCCTTTACCTTTCAGCAGGTCGGGGCCAAAGCTGGGGGCACGTCGGATGGAGGAGCAGTTCCACCTCATGTCTGAGAAGGTCTTCTGGCAGACGTTCTTGGTCTGGCGGGCGGCCCGGACGATGCTGTGCATGACCTCCACGTTCCTGCGGCACATCTGGAACTGGTCGGGCACCAGCCCGGCGAGCAGCC
>NW_010540160.1:0-4041 GCF_000687285.1 Phaethon lepturus | reverse complement strand
GTGGGAAGGGGCATGGCTGGGTGAGAGCTTTCTGGGCAATGGTCCTGGTCTACAAGCATTCAACGTTTGCAGAGCAGGAGTGCATTTGAATCCAAGAAGGTCATTAAAACAGCAGCTCAAGCCAAGGCTGCCCTAAAGCATCCCCTATGGGAAACGGCAGCGCTGCTGCCTGCCTTGCAGTTTGCAGGAGTTGCCATTCCACCTCCTAAGCACCCATGGGGTGTTTCGAGATAAACCAGTTTTACAAGCCAACACAGGAGCAACATAGATACGAGGAGGGCTTCTTCTAGGCGATACTACTTCTCCATAGCTAAGGATCCCAGAAAATACTAATTTTCCCCTTCTTCCCTCCACATCGCAGAGATCCAGTCTCAGCTTGACATGGCAACACATGGTGAAGGGGGTTTCACCGTCTTCGTAGGTCTTAATGGCTCAAGGGAAGACCTGGGGCTGGAGCCAACCAACTATTTCATGTACTCAGGAAATGACCTGGATGAAATGTGGGTTTAACTTCACCTTAGACATGCTTCGTTAAGCATAAGGAGATTAAATCCTGGGTGGTGACTCAGAAAATGCTCTTGGCAGATCCTTGCTGCATAGGGATTTGGATGTAGCAAGTATTCACAGAAAGGTTTGCCTCAAAACCCACCTCAGACCCTCGTATCTCTCTGCAGAATGAATCGCTACCTGGCTTCTTCCAGAGAAGAAGCCGCCAAGAACATCCCAGTCCTGTTTGTCACCTGCCCGTCAGCCAAGGACCCCACCTGGGAAACAAGGCACCCAGGTAAAGGCTGAAACCCAACCGCACACGTTTGGGAGCAGCTTGAAAACTCTTGCTGGGGTTTGGTTTGTTCGATGGCTGCAAATGAGGCGTTTCTCCTAAAATAGCCACGGTCAAAGCTGCTGACCAAGCTGCTAATGGAAAGTGGTCTTCAGGATAACTGGAGAAAGGATATGGGACCACGAAGACCTGGGGACATCCCAGGTGTTTGCACGGGGAGGGTTGGGTTTGTGGCAGCAAAATGGTGGCATGAGGGTAGGCAGAGGGACGACCTTGTCCTGCTGCAGGTAAATCTACGCTGGCCATCGTGACCTTTGCCAAGTACGAGTGGTTTGAGGAGTGGAAGGACAAGCAGGTCAATAAGCGGGGAGATGATTACGAGGAGTTGAAGAAGACTTTTGTGGACACCATCATGCAGACTGTCTTCAAGCTCTACCCTCGCATCGAGGACAGGGTAAGGAAAGCTGGGGTTTGCAGGTCCTGCAGCTCCTCTCCCGGGTCCCGTCTACCCAGCCCCATCCTGCAAACGTAGGAGCAGGGTCCTGGTCTCCTGGACGTGAGGTCCAGCACCAACCCATCGCTGCTGCCTCCTGACCATGCATCATGCAGGGGGGTGTGATGATCCCCCAGGACCATCCTGGCATCAAACTTGGCCAGAACCACAACCCAGGTGTCTGCAAGGAAACCTGTCCCAGCCCGCACCCCACGAAAACAGCTTCTGGAGCATAATGAGACACCCCACACCCTCACGCCTACCCCATGCAGACCACGTTGTCCCCTCGTCCCCCCCAGATCGAGTACATCTCTGGAGGGACACCCCTCACCAACCAGCACTACATCGCCAGCCCCAGGGGGGAGATCTACGGCATCGACCACGGCATTGCCCGCCTGCAAGCGGAAGCCATTGCCACCGTGAGGGCGCAGACGGCTGTCCCCAACCTCTACCTGACAGGTACCACGGCCACCATCCGGACGCAATGTTCTCAGATGGGGACACCTCTGGGGGAGCGGGATATGGGGGGAGAAAAACCTTCAATCACAGAATCACAGAATCACTAGGTTGGAAAGGACCTTCAAGATCATCAAGTCCAACCATTAGTCCAGTGCCACCATGTCCTCTAAACCATGTCCTGAAGCACCACATCCACACGTTTCTTGAACACCTCCAGAGATGGCGACTCCACCACCGCCCTGGGCAGCCTGTTCCAATGCCTGACCACCCTCTCAGTGAAGAAATTTTTCCTAATATCCAATCTAAACCTCCTCCGATCTAAATCCTTCAATGAAATAAGGGGACAAGGCACTGCCGTGCCATGGGGCGATGCGAGAGCCGCTGGCGCACGTCTCAGTGGAGCTGCACGGTCCCGACAGGAGGAGGAAAGGGCTGCGCCTCCTCCAGCTCCCGGACATTGCCTCCCTGCCTGGTGCTGATTTATTTTAGCTGGGCAGGATGAGGCCCTTCCCTGCTGGGGAGGAGGAAGGGCTCAAACGGGGAGGGGTCTTGTGGGCTCAAACCCCAGGCTCGGCATGGGGGCAGCTGTAGGGGAGGGAGGGCGGCTGGTGGATGGGGATGGTCATGCCCAGCAGCATCGAGGGTCAGCTGGGGACAGAGACCGTGGGCCGCCCGCGGGTCCCCACCACAGCCGCTGCCATCGCCACCTCCCGCTCTCTTCCAGGGCAGGATTTGTGCCTGGGTGGCTTTGTGGGAGCCCTGCAAGGAGCCCTCATCTGCGCCAGCGCTGTCCTCAAGCGCAACCTCTACGTCGACGTGGCGCGGCTGAAAAAGCGCACGCAGGCCACCGAGGCCAAGAAGAGGGACTAATGCCTGCCGTCCCACTGGCCAGGACCTCCCGTTCCCCCCAGCCCCTGGATTGCCCCCAGTGCCTTATTTTCTGCTGTAAATCACCCGTAGCACGTCCTCCTGTAACGCAAAGCCAAAGGATTACAGCCCGGGGAGATGCCGTTCCCATTTCCAGCCAGCTTGCCCCGGACCGTACCCACCCCGAGCTCACCTCCTCCCACCACAACGTCCACCGCTAGTGAGTAAAAGCCAGCGCTGATCCCTGGCCGCCCTTTTGAGGGCAAACCCCTTCTCCCAGCACGGGGACGAGCGGCTCCAAGAGCTGCTGTGTGCGGCGGTGGCCAGGACAGGACTCAAGGCAACCCCAAAAACCAGCCCGCGCCGGAAGGCAAACCCCATCAGCTTCTACCAGCGACACCCAAGGGTCACTTAATCCCCACCAGCGTCCGAGAGCCACGTGGACCATCAGAAGAGCATCAACCTTCACCTGCATCCCCCAGACCCGCTGATGATCCCGAGCTCCCCGCAGATGTTTTCCCCCTTTCAGGCAGCAGCTTGGGCACCACGCTGGGCTCATGAAGCTTCGCTGGGCTCATGAAGCGAATTGGGCTCATGAAGCTCATTGGGCTCATGAAGCTTCGCTGGGCTCATGAAGCGAATTGGGCTCATGAAGCTCATTGGGCTCATGAAGCTTCGCTGGGCTCATGAAGCGAATTGGGCTCATGAAGCTCATTGGGCTCATGAAGCTTCGCTGGGCTCATGAAGCGAATTGGGCTCATGAAGCTCATTGGGCTCATGAAGCTTCGCTGGGCTCATGAAGCGAATTGGGCTCATGAAGCTCATTGGGCTCATGAAGCTTCGCTGGGCTCATGAAGCGAATTGGGCTCATGAAGCTCATTGGGCTCATGAAGCTTCGCTGGGCTCATGAAGCGAATTGGGCTCATGAAGCTCATTGGGCTCATGAAGCTTCGCTGGGCTCATGAAGCGAATTGGGCTCATGAAGCTCCACGTGGGACTCGGCGGCCCCGGGGCTTGCGGAGGAAGCGCCGACGTCCCCGCAACGGGGCTGCGCTCGGGTAGGCAGGTTTGGTAACCTCCTGCAAGCCGCTGGATGGGCATCGGCCGCGTTTAAGCAAGGGCAAGCGATGCCAACCCGAGCCCCATCGCTGCGTTTTGCCGAAGGCGCCCGGGAGAGGCTCTCGGACACGGTCCTCCGGGAAGGAGCCAGCGCCCGGCTCAGCGTTGTAAGCAGGTCCCTCCGCATGCCAAGGCCGGCGTGAAGGTATTTAAGCCGGGTCTAAAGCTCTTTGAGAGCGACGGTGGTTGCCCGTGTGTGGTGCTTCCCAAGTCAAGCCTCGCCGCAGCAGAACAGCGGGACCGTGGTGCAGCCCCCCAGCCCCGCCAAGCTGACGGTATTTCGGTGCCGCTCCGTCCTGCATCGCCCGGAGACGCGCGGGGG
>NW_010540159.1:0-20880 GCF_000687285.1 Phaethon lepturus | reverse complement strand
TAGCCTTTCCTACTTCTCCTCCTGTTTTTCAAGCTCAGTTTTAAGTCTCAATTGCCAAATGCATGAAAATGAGATGGCTAGACCTATTCAAAGCTGAACTCACTGTAACATTTCAAACTTACCAGAATTCTCTTAAGGGATTTAAAGCCGCACGGCCATTTCAGAAGTGCTGCAGGTATTAGTTCCCTGAGCTCCATCATTAATCCTTACAGAGGGAGTGGACCACTGCATATCTTTGACCTATGTTCCATACATCTGATGAAAGGAGGAGGAGGTAAAATACAACTTAACAGTTGTTTAGTGCAGGTCTTTTTTTTTGCTTTGTTTTGTGGGGGTGTTGCGAAAAAAATGAGGGATGGCATAGAGTTACCTGAAGCTTTTGAACTCTTTTGGAGGCCAGGAACAATACCCATGTGAAGGGAGCGCAAGATCTTGGCATTGCTAGTCTCAGGCTGGCAATCGGCAGAGCTTACAGCAGCTTCAGAAAGCTGCAAAAATACATGATTTGGGTTATGCAGTTTTTTTTTTTTTTTTTTAATCCTTTTCCTAGGAGTTAAGGAGATGTCTTTGCTTTGTTTTAAGGAAAAAATTGGCAGGCATCAGTGATTAGCTTTTCTCGTGTTGCATACTTAACCAGATATTATGTAAAGCTCCTAGCTAGTTTTTATTCAAACGTTTTATTCCTAGTCTTTTTGTCCAAATGCGGGATCCAACCTCTCCTCCTACCCCTGGCCTACCGAGTTTTCCAGACGTTTGAAAGGCAGCACTATTTCAGGTGCAGGTTGGACTGACTGCTGTGCTCCCTCATGGAATATCATGGTTATTTTGCTCAGCACATCCATCTTCTACTCCAGGTGGCTGGGCTTCAGAGAGGTCCTGAGCTCACTCAGCTCTGCAGATCCTCGAAGAAAACAGGCCTCTTTTGCAGCTTTAGTTACTAAAGTTTAGTCAGAACGTCTTGCAACTTACGCTTTCAAAACTTTTAGTTCTTATGGGAAGGTTTATGTTTTGGGGAGGTAAGCAGGCTACTGACCCTGGATCTTTTAGAAGAGTGCCATCAGAAGAGAAGATCCCTCATGTCATCATTCACATCGGATACCGCCAGTTGTTACAAATGCGATATTGCACGTTGTTATCCCTCGGTGCCCTGTAAGTTGTTACTGAAAGTGCCACTGACGCTGGGCGGAGGAGGCTTGAAATAGCTCCTGGTGGTCCTTTTTCCACCCCCCTTGATCTGTTGCCCCTGTCGCACGGCACCACCGCGTTCGACAGCTGTCAGCATGTGTCCCATGTTGTCCAGCTGCCCCAAGCCAGCGTTAGGGAGACCTTGGCTTTCATTACGGGTGTATTGTGTGAAACATGCTCTTTGCAGCGCTACCTTCATGTTGTTAGAGGAGCACGTTTGTGCCAGATAAAATACCTGGTTGTGGAGGGGCCTGGAGGAGGCAGACTGAAGGAAGGTGGGTTTTTTTTGGTGTGTGTGCATGGCTTGGACAAGAAATCTTTGAGTTTCTCACGAAGGTTTCTGAATTAATTCCCACGGGATGTGGGGCCTGCAGCTCACACTTTCAGATGTAAGAAGTGTGACTATTCACGTGCTCTCATTTTTTGGGAGGGATTAAAGAAACTTGTCTTTTTTAGAATGTGCACAGTATCTATCTTCTGAAAATTGCTCCCAGTTTCCTTTTCCTTTCTTTTTCTTTTTTTTTTTTTTTAACCTTTGAAGGAACATTGAGTATTACCATTTAATCTTCTACAGTACTAATGCTGACAAAATGCCATTGCTAGTGTGATACAGTTTCCACTGCTGTGTGCAGAGGCAGCCAGGTTTTGGGGGGTGCTCGAGACAGGGCAGCAGCTTGCTCTCTTGGTTTCCCACCCTTCTTGCTGTGCTCTTGCTGGGGGACATGGCTTGTCCTTCTGGGCTTTACCCCTCCTGCCATGGAGAGGCCCCTTTGGTCTGGGCCCCTAGGAGGACGAAGCTTGACAAGGTTTCGAGATGCCCAGAAAGGCAACAGGAGCCTGGAGCGGTGGGTAGCTCAAAGCAGACAGACATGGTTCAGCCCTGGGTGCCCACCTGGTAGCCCCAAGGCCCTGGTGTCCTGCGATGCTCTGGCATCGCCTCCAGCAGGGTTGCTGATGGTGCTGTAGTATCAACATATCTCCCATTGCGCTTGAAGTCACTGCTTGTCTTGAAAATACCATACTTCTTCTCCTGACTTGAGCAAATTTAAGGTCTTGTTACTAACCATTTTTTTTCCCCTACTCTTTCTGTGAGAAGTCCCTGTGCTAGCCTTAAGAAGTGGATCAATGCTTGAATTTTCATTCCTGTAAACATGGTACTCCTGTGCACTGACTTAGAAATCCCATTGAAGCTCCTTATGCTGTTGTTTGGTTTTGAAATATTTAAGATAGGCTCTCATTGTCTGTGCAGCATGCTTATTTATTTACTTACTGATCCAGGGTGCCCTTTGGCCGGCTGAAGGGCTTCAGTCATTTTTGGCTGCACTTTGGTAGGTCTTTTAAGTGTGGTTAGCAAGCATGCTTAAGCACGGTTTAAAATTCTTATGGCTGAGCAAAATTACAGCACGCTCTGCCAACATTGTGGTGGGAGCCAGCTGGTGTCGGGGCCATCTGAAAAAACATGCTTTGAGATGAGGGAGAGCTGTGGCAGAGACAGGGGCACTGGGTCAGGGTGACCTGTGTTACAGCCTGGGTTGGCCACAGCCACATCCGAGCCCCGCTTGAACCTGCCGGCCTTCTGCGCCATCGATAGCTGCCGAGAGCTGCCCTGCCTCCCTTCGGGGAGAAGGCGGCTTTGGAGGTGAGACGCGAGTTGATGGAGGTTGATGGAGAAGAGGCAGGAGGAAGCAGTAGAGGGGCTTCAGCATCGCGGAGAGTGTTTCACAGTGCTGGGTGCAAGCCGGGGCAGGAATAATCTGTGTTCATCTGTGTCATCCTGTGCTTTCAGTAGGCATTTTCTGTAAGTGTTTTTTATAATAGCAGGTTAACCTTCCCAAGGGAAAAATATTGCCTAGCGGTTTAAGAGTAAAAGTCTGGCCATTGTAAAAAAAAATATGTTTGTAGCACAAATGGGTAATTATCTCCCAGAGTGTGGTCTTATCTATTCTCTATTCTCAAAGGATCTGATGATACCATCTCAGTGGCATTTCCTCAGGAAAGTTTGTAGCTCAGATCCCCGACGCCACCCTGGCCCTGCTGGTAATGAAAGCCCCGAAGGGAAGGGGAGAGGGGAGAAAGGAAGGTGAAATGGGCAGGTTTTCCGAGGGGGGGACGGGAGACAAAGCAGGATTCATTGCCCCCTTCACCTTCGCCTCGCTCCCCAGGGCCCCATGGGGCCTGTCAGGCATAATAAGGTGTAAGCGGAGGTTTGCGCACGCATCCCCCTCGGCACTTTTGCTGGGGCAGCACGAGCAGTCGCGTTCACGCGTATGCAACATGCTAATCTAATGCATGTGATTGCGTCTCCTTTCAGTGTCTGGCCTAAGTTACTTAACAACCAGTAGATTAACCTTAGAAGATTTCCTTTGGCTGGAGGGGGAAGCCTGTTCTTTTCTCCCTGAATGGAGGACTCGAGCCTTATGTAAGAGACCAAAGGTGTTGACCCCAGTCCTTAGGTATGGGACGCATGGCACTGTCTTGTGTTGCTGGGATTTTTTAAAGTGTAAGTAATTTGAAGGGATTTTGGACTTTTTTTTTTTTTTCTTTCCTCCCACGCAAGATCGGTCAGCTGCGAAATGTGTTAAGGAAATTAAGCATGACATCTTCCTTTCCCCCCAAATCAATACTTTATGTGTACATGTTTGCATATATATGCGTGTGTATATATATATATGTAAACATATATGCATTTACAGATATACAATCCATTCATATAAATCAATCCATTCCTATGAAAGAGTCACAGAAGATCATCCAGTCCTCTGCCCAAGACTGGATCACTTTGGTCTGTCAGACTGTTCCTGATGGGTATTTTGTGTAGCCTGTGGTCTCGTGTTGCTGCATCCTCAGGCAACCTATTTCCATGTCCCACCAGTTCTCACCGTTCAGGGTTTTTCTAGTGGCAAACCTGAATCTCTCCTGGTCAGTCCCTGATTTCTTGAGTTGCCCGTTGTCAGTAAGGAGGACCCTATAGTCTGTAACAGCAGGCCCCCTGATTTCCAGCTGATAAATGAAAACCAGCAGGAGTTTGTGTTTTATCCTCAGAAGAGAGACTGGTTTTGGTGGGAATGCCGCCCTCGTTTGCCCCCTCTTTTCAGAAAGCCCTGTCCATGCCCGCTTGCTTGCTGACAGCGGGCGCTCAGCCTCCCAGCGCAGCAGCACCACTTCTGCCTCCAAGCAATGGGTGTTCGTTTTCTTTTTCTTCACCTGCTCCTTGACGCCGTGAAGAAGTGACGGGAGTTTTCTGCTGGTTTAGCACTCTGAACTGGCTGCTGCTGTGCCTGAGCCTGGGGGCTGGAGGGGGAGTGGAGCCGTCGGAGGCAGCAGCTCACCCTGAGATCGGTTTTTAGCCGTACCCCTAAGTCACACCCGCAGGCGTCTGCTCAGGTCTCGTCTGAGCGAGGAGGTGTTAACCGCTGGCGCACTGGCGGTGGGGCGAAACGCGGGTATAAGCTGTAACTTGCAGCAGTACAGTCTGCCCAAGGTAGATGGGCTTATTTTGACAGCAAGGGACTCGTGAGGTGTCAGTGCACGTACGTGGGCTTCCCGTCCCTGCTGCTTCCGCACCCTGCTTTCTATTTACGTTCCTAGATGCTTTATCACTCTTGGCTTTTGCCCATTTTTTGCCAGTTCCCTCTTACTCACGTAGCGGCTTCCCTGCTTTGCCTCCCTTACCCCCAAACAAGGACAGGAACTAACTTCATGCAGGTTGGATGAAGCTGGAAACGAAACAACCTTCTTCTAAACACCCACTTTTTTTGGTGGGTGAGGCAGTAAACCTCCTTGAAAGAGCATTTTCACCACTTTTCCTTTCCTCTCTGGGGATCAATACTTTTTTTTTCCCCCCCAAATCTGCTTTTGATAATTACTGAAAGGTATCAAATCACTCATGACTTTTTGCAAGTGGTCCCATACATTTAGAGAAGTAACTCCTGGCAAACTAGACCTTTTGGTTTCTTTACGCATTAAAAAAAGGTGACTTGCTCTTCCCTCAAACAGCACCAACCTTTCGATTTCCCCAGCCTTAGCTTGAAAGGATGAAGTCAAGCTAGGAAAAATAGATCATCTGGCTAATGTGAGAGAGCCTGCTTTCACAGAGGCATGTTTTGAAAAGGCTTAAGTTACTCTTATGTTGTCCTCAAAAAACAGAATTTGTTTTCATAGCTGAGGACAGAATAAATGGATTTCTTTAAATGACAGTATTTTTAGTAAAAATGTGGGGAGTAGGGTAGCAATAAAATTGTCTGCAGCTGAGATAACATTTTGTTTACTTACCTGATTTTTTAACTGGTAGAGAGCTAGCACAAGGCATTGTTGTTGCATGAGCACAGCAAAGAGGTGAGGTGCTAATTGCTGTTCTCCAAGAAAGGGCCGAGAGCTGGAGAAGCTCTACTTTGCTGGTGAGCTTCTATTAACAGCCTGTGATCTAATCTGCTCACTTGGTGACATGGATTTGTTTCTCCATTACCATGTTACAAGATTGGCTGGCCATCCATCCATCTTTGAAGTCCATAGATGTGGTAACAGAAGCAAAAGTCACAGGACCAGGAGTCTGCCTCAGCCTTTCCAAATTACTTTTCAGTTCCTTGGCACCTCACTGAATACCCCCTGAGACATGCCTTGGGAAAGGTAGCTATTCTTCTCCTCTTGACAGGGTTCATCACAGCTCCAGTTGCACAGCACAGTGGTAGTTAATTGTGAAGCCGTGCTGAAAGTGATGTCCTTGGCAGCAGTAAGTTTTTCTTGTTGAACTCCTTGGCATGGAAGTGGCTCTTACCAACCCAGTACTCATGATCCTACTTCCTTAATTTATAAATATTAAATTAGAAGAATTAAATGTCTTCTGATTTTAGTCTTTAAGCTAATGAAAGTGAAGTAAATCATGGTTATGGATGAACTGCTGTTTAAACTTGCTGCTGTAAAATGCCCTGCCAAGTAGGATGCTATAACAGAGTAAATCCTATAAGCCCAAAGCTTAATTACTGATTTGATTTAGACATATATACAAACGCTAAGAAAATACTATAAATTTGGGTTCTAGTGTAAGTTGTAATTCAAGTTGTAAAACAGTTTCCATTATGAGCTTCAGATTGGAGACCCTCAAACTAACTGGGTTTTGGTGGGGTTTTTTTTTCCTTCTTCCCTGTTTTGGCTGAAAGTTCGCACCTGGCTTGTTCAGATTGCTCTGTTTGTGCTCTGTGGTTTTGTTTGGGCCTTGAAAATTAGGAGGGTGATGGGAATTAGCTCTCCTCATCTGATTAAACTCTATCCTTTCTTTTATAGTGGACTTATAGCAAACATTTTAAACTAGAGGAGAAACTGACATTAGGGAGACTTTGACTACTGTTGACATGTGGAAATATTCCTGTATTCAGAGCAGTCATTCCATGGAGGAGAGCGCCCTGAGAAACTGCCTCCAACAGAACCTCACAATATTTTCTTAAAATCAGGAGTATAAATAGCATCACAGACCCTATAGATTAGAACTGTGGCAGTCCTGCCAAATTACATTTATAGGGAGACATAGTTAATAACAGTGGTAAAAATTTTGGGCGTGGAAAACCTCCTTTGAGCCCTGAAACAGGAGGAGCAAACTGTAAGCTATGCACAAGTTGAGTTTTTTCAATAGAAGTTTCTGTCTAAGAAGTGGGTTTCTTATTTTTGGTGGGGTGAGTTGTTTTGTTGTTTTTGTGTTTTTTTAAATACGTTTTTTCATTGCATGGCCTCTTTTTGAATACCACAGCTGCATTTTGACCACTTTAGTAAACTTTTTACTGATCCTTAGCAGCACCCTAGCGTTCTCCCTTCCACCTCACCCAAGCGGCTGGGAACTTTGGGTGTTAGACGTGATGCAGCCAGGTGAAAGGGCTGAATTTGCAGCAATGGTTGTTCAGGCCAGGCCTTTTCCAGACTGGCATTTCTGCCCTAATGGGAGAGGATTTAACTCTCAGAGTATTTGCTGTCCGGGATAGCTTGGGTGCATATGCTTTCCTGAATGAGGACATCAGCTTGTAGGCTGTTTGGGCTAAGCAGGTTGCCTATGTGGGTGGCTGAACAGTATCTTAACAGAGTGCCGCCTTGGTCATGATTTGAGGCCACCAAGTGGTACTGCAGTATAAATAAGAAATAAATTGTCGCTGAGCCACACTCCCACGCTGAGCCTGTGTAAATCCATTCAGTCCCAAGAGGCTGTTGTTCCAACTTTAATTAGCGTTCAGCGTGAGCTTCCCTCAGCACCCAGACCACGTTGGTAATTGATGGAGAGGCTGCAGCCTTATCTCTTCCCACTTTCTTTACAGAATTAGCTCTCTGGTTCCCTCGTGCTCCTAATTGAAGGGTTCTCGTTGTGTTCCCATTGTGTTTGGTCCCTGTCTGCTCCCCCCTGCGCATCGGTGTAGCCCGAGCTCTGGGGACTCGCGTGAACTCCTCTCATCCGCCTGGAGTGCGGCTCCTTAGGGAAAGGCTTTGGCTTCCTGTGCTTCACACCAGGTTGGGTCTTCAGGACGCGGCTGTTGGGGAAGTTGTGTGGGCTGCAGGCTTCCTTCTTCGCTGCTGCCTGGATGATACTGTCCCTGTCTGGTTTCAGCTATTTCCCCTTGGGAGCTGGTGACATCATGCATATTTTTGGTGATGGAGAAAAACTGCCTGGCAAACTCAGCCTCGTTCATTTATTCCTGTGGATGGCTTGTACCTTGAAAATAACCTGCAGAACATCTGCGTGCAGGGGTGTATTTACTCATGCAATAGGCACCAGCTATGAAGTTTCTCCCATCTGTGCCTCTGCCTAGACAGCTTAATTTAATTTCTAGCTTGCTGCAGCTGTACCTGCGGATGTGGGAGTCTGTCAGTTCTACCCATAGGCCCAGGGCAGGCTCTTGCTCAACCTCTGCTCCTTTTCCTAGAACTTTTTTGAGGTTTAGGATCCTCTTTGATCCTTGGCTCACCTAGGAAGGAGTGAACTGTGTAAACCTGAAAGTAGTTGGTTGTTCTACTCAACAAAAAACCTCTCTGCTTTTTTTTTTAAGTAGCTTTATTTTTGCCATGAGTTTTCCCCCTTCCTCTGCTTTAACTGTTGGCATTTGGATGTATTAATATCAAACAGATAACCTGGGGGGTATAGAATAGTTATTTATAAATACTGCACGTGTAACTTCCGCATTCTCCACAATGTCTTGTTGTAAGCTTGGTCTTCTTTTAAAATGCAGGAAACCTAATAGTTTAACTGAAATGAGATAAAGCAGGTTGTTGGTATCAAACCTAGCTTCAGAAAGAGGCGGGAGGAGGAATGTGGGGAGGAATTGCACTTGGACTTCACATTTGCATGTGACATGAGGTCAGGTATGTATTTGCGCTGGATGGTGCTTTAGTGACCTTCATCATTCTGTTGAATGACTAATCAAATAGATAGTTAAATGCCTTCCAGTCCAAGTTGTTAGTCCTCCTTTCCCGACAAAGAGAAGAATAATGCAATTTTAGCCCACTGTGCTGCTCCCTACTGTGCTATAGTGTTGGCCTTGCAGAGGGCTTTATTTGAAACTCATAGCATAGGGAGAAGATAATGGGACTGTTGCTCTTTTTTTTTACCGTTCGATTAAATTCATGATGCACTTCCCTCTAACTGATGCTCATTATATGTAATCTTGTAAACTGCCCTGCTAATGGCATGATTATCTCCAATTGTACCTTAGTAACATTCTAATGAATCAGAGGCGCACAAAGCACCAGGCAGAGGGGGAGTTTAGGACCTAATTAATGATGTACTGAATGTCTGCCACTCCTTGAGGAGGTGGAGAGGAGGGTGAAGTCCTCTGTGTTGGATGTATCGTGCAGTTTCTTTAAATAGCTGTAACTCTCCCAGCTGAGCAGGGAAGGAGGATGAAGACATTTGCCTACTGAAGGATCACGGGAGTGGTCGGCCACACCAGAGTGCTTGGTGGTCCTCCATGACAGTGTTGAATGAATTGTGACCCGGGCATTTGAGGTTCTTTTACGTTGGAGGAGTTCCTTGGGGGTCCCACCTTGCCCTGCAAAAATTGTCTTTTAAGAGGTGGTTTTAAACCTGTGGCGAATGCCAGGCAGGTTGGGGAACAGGAGAGGGTCCCTGCACGTGGAAAGTGCTGCGTGGCTCCTCACTTCTGGAACCTTCTTCTTTGGATTCGCAGAATTTTAAAATAATTTGGCATAGAGTGAGCCATCAGTTGAGAAGTGTGGGAGGAGTTGGCCTGCGTTAAAGGCAGTGTTTTCTCACCATCTCTGAAGCATGGAGCCTTCGGAGGATCTAGTGACTTTTAAATTTGGAAAAAAGAACACCTTATAGGTTTGAAAGTACAGCAGCAGCTCCAGCTCTGAGCTGGGCAGGGTGCAGAACTGACAGTGCTGAAGCAGTAGAGTTTTGTCCTGAAGGACAAAATATCTCTACAAAGAGGGAATTCAGAAATTTATTTCATTTTGCTTTGCTTTCAGGCTTGTAGATAAAGATCGGCATTTCCTCTACATCAGCAAATCTCAGATTTACAGTCGCTTGAAGACTTCCAAATGATGCTGTTAATGTTTATTCAACAGATCTTTCTTTAATAAAATAGCTACTTCTTCTAGAGACTGTCTTAACCTGCTCATTCCCTTTTGCTGTACTGAAGAGCAGAGAAAGAATTAACGATAATCCTTCCCGTAACCCCTTTTTGCCTTTCCAGATGTAACATGGAAAGCATTTAATACTCGGAAGCTGAAAGTTATAATGCAAATACTCCCCGAACAAATCACACCACCTTTTCAGGAATGGGAGGGTTTTTTTTTCTTTTATTGGAGCAAGAGTGAAAAATGAAAAAAAGTGGAGGGATCTTATCTCACGTGAAGAAATAGTAAACACTAGCCTTATTGAATAGGCACTCGTCACTATTTTTTTCATCCCGCCTGCCAAGTTGCGGCACTGTTTGTGGCATGCCTTTTTATGAAGGCTGGTAAGTTGTGCCGGCTGGTAAGCCTCTTGTACGTGCTTTGTTCCAGCCCTGTCAAGGCACCTCCTCAAAACCAAAGGGATACCTCCTGCTTCCAGGGGCTGCCATGGCCTGGCCAGCCCATCTCCTCGCTGCCTTCAGAAGCTGCATGCACCCAGCTGGGACACTGCCTTTGAGCTGCTGGACCAAGGGAGGGGTGGCAGTGGCACTGCATCTTGCGGGCAGCGGGATGGGACCCCCGTCCTGCTCCCCTCCACCCCTCGTTCCCTCTTCTCCTCTCCGCCCAGGAGAGGTATGTTGGAGCCTCCTGCCTAGCCCCCAGTGGCTGCTCCGAAAGGGTATGGATCTCTAACAGGTCTCGTGCTGTTTTCTGCCGGCTCTGGGATGTCCCACAAGGCTTCCGTGGCCCATAGTTAGACGGCACGAATTGAACTACAGGATGCCGGCAGGCCGGGCTCGGCCGCTTGCTGGAGGAAGGGGAAGTCTGACTCCGTTTCCTCAGTTTTCCCTCCGCACCCATAATCTTGTTGCTTTGCTTCTGTGGTGTCGGCCGCTCTCCTCCGATCTGGCGAGGCACCGAATGTGCTTCTGCTGGAAGCGTCGGCTGCTGTTTCCTGGTCTCACATGGCTGCTCAGTACAAAGGAACTGCAAATACTTGTGTAAGGCACCAGTCCTGGTAATATTCAGCTGTTCCTTAATATGCGATCTATCTGTAGAGGCTCTTACCCAGAAACATCAAAGTACTTTTTAAACATTAATGAATTGTGGCTGACAACACAACTATAAAATTAGTTAGTATTTTTATAGATTTAAAAAAAAAAAAAAAAAACAACAGAGGAAATGGAGTTACATGTTCAGAACTGCACAGGAAGTCTATGGCTGTAGTGGAAATGTGTCATCTCCTTCCAGACCTCTCTTCTTGACATACTTTCTCCCACCTCACAGTATCTCATGGTGACAAACATCCCAGATTTGTGTGTGTTCCGGCATCTCCTTCAGTGTGCCTCAAGTTGCTCAGGTTATCAATCTCCTTGTGAACTTTTCTTCCCTGAATGGTTTTGAAGCTTTTGGGTAGTTTTCATGGCAAATCTGGAAAACCAGAGCTGGGGGCAGGGAGATCAGCGCCTGGAGTTTAGCCTGGGAAGCAGCTCTCTCTTGGATCCTGGCAATGTTCCCATCTCCGCATTGTCTTCCAACCCCAAACTCATTGTCCATGGGAGGATCTTTCTGATGCTTCTGTGTTCTCTTGTAAGCATTGGGTTAGAGCTACAAAAAGAGATTTAGGAAAAAGACATGGCTGGCATATTTTATCTTCCAGAATAAAGACAAGATGCAAGTGCCTGCTCTTTATCTACTGGATGCTAAGGCTGCTTCCTCTGAGGAAGTGGAAGGTGGTACAAGTAAACCATTGCTTAATTTCTGTAGTAGCAGACTTTGCAGGATGTGGCTTGAAAAGAGTAGAAAGAAATATTTGCAAACTGAGAAGATTTAGGGAAGTGGTCAAAAGGGTAGAAATACAGATGCTGTTTGGGTCAGACTATCACTGCACGCATAAATTGAAGGAAAAATTGTAGTGATGCTAACTTCTAAATGCATGTAGAAGTTTCTCCACAAATAATTTATATGTGCAGAGGTCCTCTGGCACAGCTGCTAGTTAGCTAAAGAGTCTTGCTCTGGTCTGCTAAAGAGTTTTGCAAAAACGTTTAATAGATACTTGTTACTTAAGTTCTAATTTTTTTTGTTATTGTACCTTTTCAGTGGCTGTAACTATCTCAGTTTTGTAGATTTGGGAAGCACCTTGCATGTTTCAGATATTGCAGCAGAAAAACAATACCAAAATTTCTTTTTTTCCCCCATCTTTGAACATCAGGCCTTTTTTTTTTTACCACATCGAGTTTGAGGTACCTGTGTTTTGAGTGTTGACCTTTTAGTCATGGCCAAAGTGGTGGAAAGGACAAGTAGAGTCCAGCCCTTGAAAGTGCCTGTGGAAGGCAGCTTTCCACTAGCTGCGGTGGAAAGAAGCATAGTTAACTCTCATTAACAGCATCATTAACTGGGTAAACCTTCTTTAAATCTAGCTTTGAGGAACCAAACTGTCTTAATCTTGTATTGGCAATAAGTCACTGACACTGTTGAAGCAACTTTTTTTTTCCCCCGTTAGGAAAGAAATTTGGCGCTCTGAAGGGAGACTCTTCTGTGTAAAGAGCACATAGGCAGGTTGTGGTGGTAGCTGGGATTGCTAAATGCTGAAATTCCCTCATCCTTGTAATCTCTTGCATGCACACTTGTTTCCTGGGCTTGTCTGCTATAATGGCCTGCCGTCAGTGGCTAGGCAGGCATCCTTTGTGAGGGCTATAATGGTACTGAAAGCAGTCCCTTTCTCTTTTTCTTCCTTCCCCTCTCTTTTTCTATGGCTTACAGCTTTTTGGAATGAGTGTCACTTCTTTATGTCCTGGTATATCCATGAGATAGATTTCTTTGTATGAGTCTGGATGTTTAAAGTGAGCAGAGATGTTAGGAAGGAAGCTCTGTTGGTTTCCCCCTGCTCCCCATTGATTTTTGATTGCTTGTCACTCTAGCCTGGGCAGTAGCCATGTCAGTGTCACATGCGATTCAATATCAGGTGATCTTGATTGAAGAAGGAAAGGCTTTGCTCATCATTCACAAGGTGATTCTAGCTGGGGGGAATGAAATCCTAACAATACTTGAATTTACTAGGTATTCTCACTTGAGATCCTTTTCTTTCTGAGATGAATGGAGTCATCATCGCTGGGAGTGCTGTAGTTCTGATGTGGAGGAAGAGATGAAAGATAAGGCTGTACTTGCACCTACATGCCATATCTTCAGCTCCCTTGCCATTGACCCATCCGCCAGTAAAAATACTCTCGTTTGTTCGCAGTGTTACCTCCTATCTCCTAGGGCTCTGCCAAAGCCGTAGCAGGGCACGGTTCCCCATGGCAGCCACACCACAGCGGACATGTAGATCTCCATCCTGGTCTCTTACTGGGGCTCATCTGTCTTCTCTGCTGTGTTTCTGACCTGCTCTTTCTCAGGTCTCTTCCACAGGGCAGCCTGGAGAAACATAGCCTGAAGGCCTCCCTTTTAAGTGAATTTCCTTGAAGTAATCAGACTTGATTTAAGCATATCATGTATCTTTGAGTTTGTTTGCTTGGAACATGTTGGCACAGACTTGCCTATGCTTTGAATGATTTCTGTCTCAAGGCAGAGCTAAAACTTGTCATTAGTGAGTATGTACTTATTGTTGAGTGTGTGACACGTTCATGGGAGTCATAAAGGTAAAACAAATGAACTTCTGCCTGCAATGAACATGAAAATGAAGACAGGGAAGCTGATCTGCTTTGAATTCACACTAGCAGGTTTTCCTGATCATTTTCAATTGCTTTTACTGAAGCTAAGGGTGGTTCTTGAAGATTATCATGTAGCAGTCAACTAGACTGTTCGCTTTTTCTTGCTTGCTGCTTCTTGTTGAATTTCACCCACTGATTTCAATGCTAACTATAAATGCAAGTGGCAAACAGTATAATTAAGTAGATTAAATCTCTCTTAGCTACAGGCTTATTCACATCATGGAGAAATGTTGGTTTTCTTTTTTTTCTTTTGCTTTGGAATAGTGTCTCGTGAAATTCTTAAACTAATGAGCAGACTAAATGGAAGCTGTGCATTATCTGTTTAAAAATGTGTACAGGAGATGGCTTGTAAGCTACTGAAGCAGTAGTAAAAAATGAAAATAAAAAGCAGAGTCACCAAAATAAATTAAAGTAAAATTAAGCACTTGCTAATTTTGCTAAAATGAAGTGCTGGCATTTGCCAATAACTTGCATTTGCATGTTTTCTCTGCCCCAACCATTTAGTTGCATATTGAGGGACCCTTGTTCTGTGCTCCCTGCAGAAACTTGGATGTTATAGCTCCTCAATTTTAATTTTTTGGATCTTGGATGATTTTACTTCTGATCCTGTTATCTTTGCTTCTTTCTTGGTTGCACTTAGGGTTTGTGGCAAAAATCAGAAAAGCAAGATCCTGTAGCTTTCCACCAGTGAAAGGTACAAGCTCCTTCCCTTCTTTCTCCGGTACTGGGCATCTTTCATGCTTCCAGCTTTGAATTCTTGTGTTTATTTGAACTCAAGCCCAGTGTAATATCAAATTAAGCTTTTTGGGGTTCTCTGGTTGTTTTAGATGGAAATTCATTGGAAGCTTTGAGGCTGGTTTTATTTGTTTATTTTCTTTCCAGGCGTCTCTGTTCAAGATGTGCTGTAGCTGGATGAGGAGTAAGAGTAGCATAAGAACCCTGTTCTTTTTGTTTGTTTTTGACCAAAACATTCTCCCAGGCCCTGATCAAGGTAGAGTGAGACCTTTGGGACAGACTGTGTGTCTGTGAGGACCTGATTGCCCTCCATCAGGCTGTATGTAGCTGCAGTCAGTGCCCCTGTGGTGCCTTTGGGAGGATGAGAAAGCCACCAGCTTTCCCTTGGAAGTAGCTGGTTGTAGGAGAACAGACAGAACCATGCAGAGGTGAGTGCTGGTAGAAAACGTGTTTTGGGGTGTACGTGTGTGTGTGTTTTTGACCTTCAGTGATAATGGAGCAGCATTTCAGCACAACTTTGCCGGAGCTGGGGCTGTCAGGGGTCACACAGGGCTGCGCCTTGGTGGCTGCCCCCCAGCCCTCCTGCCCCTGATGCCCTGTAGTTTCTGAATGTGGGTAGTTTCCCAGCATAGTGAAGCACCCTCATCTACTGGGCTGGTGGGTGGGATGGACTTCTGACTTCTGTCGGGGTCTTCTCACCCTGGGTAGGTGACGCGAGTGGTGAAGCGATGGTTGGTGCTCAGGTTTAGAGCGTCTCGCCATAGTCGTCCCTTTATTCAGATGTGTGTTGATGGGGCTGCCCCACACTTGGCATAAATACGCATCTGTGCATGTGCGTGCCTTCAAACATGGCCTGTAATTGACAGCATGTTGATTTAGCACAGTGCTAAATCTTATCTTGTATGTGCTTCTGGTGATGCATCAGTTCAGTGAAATTGCTTGTGTTAAGTATTGCTCTTGCTCATGTTTTGAAAGACAAACCCTTGGACTTGTTATGAATTCTACTGTGACAGCAGTTGCAATAGCTGTGCATTGTATAATTGAGCAATCAATTCCAGCATGCTATATTGATGTTTTCAGTACAGACACACGATTATAATAAACTGTAATGCTCTTTCAGTAATTAGACAAGTGGCTGTAAATTTAAAAAGCAAACTTTAAAAGCATTGGAACTTTCGGAAATCCAGTTTTATTACAATTTAAAAAACAATTACTTTGTTTTAGCTCTCCTCAGAGTGCTGTAATTTGCGACAAGTACAACTGGCGTATGTAGACCTCTCCCCAGTATCTCAGCAATCCAGTCCTGCTGGTGATACAGCATTCAGACTGGTGGAAAGGATTTTGTTTTCTTTCCCTGATGTGTGGAGAAGGGAGTAGAAGTAGTAGGGCAGCATCACAGCTGATTTAATTTTGTTTTCAGTGCATGACACTTAATTGGAATATTGCTTAATTCTAGGAACTGCTGTTCTGCACCACCATACCACATAATGTATTTAGGTCATGGCTATAGCGTTTGGTCAGAGTACCTGATTGTGTTTAACAATGACGTGTTTTCCAGATTTAAGTGGTGATTTGTGTAAATGGTAGGTAGCTTTTGAGGCAGCGTTGCTCCAACTTTTCTCTGTAGGTAGGTTTGCATATGTTGTAAGAAAGTGTGACTGAGCAAATACCTTAAAACAAGTGGAAGGCTTCTACTTTTAAAAAAAATTACTTATTTCCAGTCCTCATCTCCACTGGTTTTAGTAAGGTTGGAAGTAGTGGAAAGGAATGGCAAGAGACTAAATTTGGCTACAGCTTTAGCATTTGTATATCTGTGTTTGTAGGATTACATATTTTTAAGTTTAAATTCTGAGTGGGATTAAGCTGCGTTTTCACTTGTGAAAACCAGACACTGCTCCCTCTTCCTGGAGGTTTCTGGGGTTTTCCTCCCTGCGTCTGTCTCTGGGCTGTAGTGGCTGAGATGACCGATTATTTTGCGAAGACCCGCGTAGCAGGAGGCAGTGTGCTGGCTCCAGCTGTGCCGTGTTCCAGATGTGCCTGAGTGCATCCCTCACAGTCAGCTGCATCTGCTCTTGGAGACACAAGAGTATGGGCAGATACGTGGGATTGTTCACGACTGCCTCTTTGGAAAACACCCAGCCGAGGATGGAAACTGGGTGTGTAGGGCGCTCCTGCGTCGGGGTTGAATGATTGCTGGAGCAGTTTTTTTGGTTTGCCAGGGGCTGGGACTTCAGTCCAAACTGTTTACAGGCTCCCATTTCCATATCTATCATATCTATGATCATCATCATAGGGGAGATGAGCTGATGGGCCAGGTAGATGGTCAGCCTGCTTCCTTTATGTTGTGCATCTGCCCTCAGCAAGACAGGACCCAGCCCAGGCTCACACCGCGACCTCACTGCCTCTCCCCGCCATGTGAGCGTGGCTGCCAGGACGCTTGCAGGGCAAGAGGGACGGATGGCCTTGCTGCCCGAGCCGAGGGGTTGTTTGGGGTTGTTTGGGGCTGAGGCACCTGCCACCCCCTGCTTCCTTGCCCTTCGCCACCTGGGAAGTGGTGCAGTGTTAGGGAGGTTTCATGGATGGTGATGCTGGGATAAGCTGCCTGGCTATACGCGTTTACAAAATGTATTCGTTGTCCTCCGCAGCTGAATTTTCGTCCTCACTCTTCTTCTGCAATCTGAGGCAATACTAAATTGTCCTATTTGTTCCAGTTTGCTGAATGATTTACAACCAAAAGCTTGGCCCTTCCGACTAACAATTTTTATATTACATCTAATGACAGTTGTGCTTCCTAGTAGTGACTTGTGGTCTGCAGGAATAGCTGGTGTTGGATCGTGAGCTGAATAATACTTCTGTGTAGTGTCAGGAGAAAAGAGGGCTTTTATTTCCCCAAGTGTAATTGTTATTAGAAATGCTTTAAAAAAAAAAGTGTATATCTGCAGTGTATATCCTACCTACAGTTACAGAAGGCATGTGTTTTGGGGACTAAAATATCACAAATCCTTTCGCACCGGAATAACTTTTGCTTAATCTGAGTTGTATTTGTACCCTGAGTGTGCTGCAGGGCGGGTGGGGACCAGCTGCAGTGGCAGCAGCACCGTGGGCTTGCTTTACAAGTCCTCCCAAGGAATTTCTTGCCCTTTTTGTTTGCCACAACTTGGTCTTGTGAAGGCCCATAGTGTGTTATTTAAGAGTGGCGAACGTGTTTTGACTAGTTTTTGTGAGGCACCTAGTGTGTTCTTGAGGACTTGGTTAAAAAGTAATAATCATAGAACGCGCAGGCTCCCTTTACTTAATGAATGCTCTTCTTTTCCGTGGATTAACCTGCGAGCCGAGTATATTGCATAATGGCTTTTCTGTTGTGTGGCCCTTTCGTATAATAAACACGGTGGCCACAGGCTTTGGGGATGCAACTTAAATACTACCCAGGTAGAAACCGAGAGGAAATTGTGTTTATTTTGGTCCCTCTTTTGCTAAATAAATAAAAAAAAGGGCCCAGCGACCTCTGAGGTTGGGGTTTTGTTGTTGGCAGCTCTGGTACAGAAAGGGTTGTTAGTACAGGCTTGGATTTCTGAGTCAGGCTCCGGTGCTGACAAAGCAGGAATCGTTTGAGGTCTGAAAATACTGCCTGAGTATTTGAAAATAGTTTGTGTGGACACAAAGCTGTTTACAGATCACTCCCTGGCCACGTGCCAGTTTCTCAAGGACAAGGTGTTTTGTTTGTTTGGGTTTCTTTTTTTTTTTTTTTTTCCCTTGCTTTGGAATCACAGATGTACTTGGCAGGGTATCAGGAGATGAAAATGCTGGAAAGAGTCTTCTGGTGCAAATCCTCGTTTAATTAAAATACATATAACTTTAGGCTAAATGTGTGTTTTGCATCTTGCAAACAAGTTGGGAAAGTATTTCTTAATTCGCTGTTACATGCAGGGTCACAGTGTAAAACATGGTCCCTGTTTGAGCGGCTGCTACACTGGCTGGTGTGATCCTTTTTAAGAATGCCTCCTCTTGTAGTAGTCCCCCAGTGTATCTGGTGCCACAGAAGATGCATTTTAGTTTCAGCAGTTGCTGCCTGGTAAATTGTGGCTCCCTAGTCCCTAACGGTGAGGAGATGTGACTAACTGGAAGTGGCACTGATGATGTTTGTAATGACTAAAGGAAAGAGATGCCAACCAGTCTCTGCCCTCAGTAGGAAAAGCAAAAGGCCCTGAACCACACAGTTGCAGCCCTTCTTTGTTGTGTGTTACAGCACTGGAGGAGTATTGACAGTTGGACTGGAATTTCATTTTATGTTATATATTTAAGAGTTCCTTAACTTTTCTTCTTTGCTGCTAATGTTCTGGAGTTTTTTAAAAGTTGTGGTTGTGAAATCTTTCGTTTTAACCATGTTAAAATAAAACTCATTACGCAGCCTGACTTCTCTGCTCCGCTATATTGTTGCAGTAGGATAGTATAAATTAAAATAATTTTCCTTCTCATTGCCCTCCGTTAACATTAAGCTCTCTTGTGATAGCTGCAGATCCTCCCCACACAGCGTGTTTTTTAGCATCTTGTGGTGCAGCTAGACAAAAGGTGGGACTCTCTCAGTGGGGACAGCCCAACATTGCAATGTCTGTGCTGGGCTCCTCCTTGTCCAGTGGGCTGAATCAACAACCCAAAAATATATTAAAAAGGGAAATAAAAGCAGTGGAGCCAATCGTTGTCCCTCTTCCCTTCCCCTCCCACCATGTCTTTTATGTTTACATTATTTAAATGTAATATTTAATACAAACCATTATTTAGGTTTTGTACCCTGCAAAATAATTCTCCCATCCATTTAGCATACTTGAAATGAAGGAAAAAGTTCATTTCTATTTAATATCCCTCCCGGCACTCTCTGGGAGGCTGGTTGACATTTCAGGATGTGCCTTGGGCAGCCAGGCCCCCAGAGCAGCATAGCTGAACGCCTGCTGGATGCCACCCAGTGAGGGACACCGTCCCCTCGCTGCCTGGGATGGCCATCGCCGCTTTCTCGTGGCCGCTGTTTTCGGCAGTGGACTGAATGTAACAAGGCTGGTAGGGTGTGCATGGACTTTGTTTTCTTTCTCTCATGGCGTATGACCTCTGATAACGTCCCCCAAGAGAGTGCAGGCTGCTTACAACAGTGTTGGTTCGTGGAGAGGCAGGGACTACCTATGGTTTTGATTTTTCTTCCCCCCTCACCCCCTGAAAAGTATGTCTTTTTGTGGCACTTCTATGTACCCAGTGCTTAAATACTTAAACTCGTCGGGGGCATCTCTCCTCCTCTTTCAGAAGGCGTGTGCCCAGCACCAAGGCAGTTTCTCAGCAGCTTCTCGGCAGTGAGCGGAGTGAAATGGGCCCAGACTTGCCTGGGTTTGCAGAGCGCGTTGGTCAGAAGGTGTGAATTGCTCCCTTCGGTCGGAAGGCTCAGATTTGCATGTCCGGGGGTGATGAGTTAAATGTCGATATGAATTCATTTAAAAAGCAAACAAACAAAGAGGAGCAGCCCTGGGCTCTTTTCATCCAGGCTTATTTCGATGTCACTCTGGAGAAGCGATCGGGAGACTCTGCCCTTTATCTGCCGTCTCTCTCAGCTAAGGAGGAGCCCGCGTTGTTTCGAAGCCCTCGGCCACCTGTGTGGGGACCCTGGAGGGTCAGTTTGGGCCCTGCTTGGTCTGAGGTAGAAGCAGCGCATGGTGTGCGACGTCTCCCTGAAGTGGCACCGCGTGGGGTGGCACCTGGCGAGCAGAGGGCTCGCTCTGGTGACCTGTGGTAGTCCCCTTCAACCTGATCAACGCCAGCCCTGCTGCAGGGACTGCTGTGGCCATGCCACCAAACCAGGCCTGCCTCTCCTTCAGTTGGTGGCTGAGATCCAGGGGTGGGTGTTTGGTGATGAAGGTGGCTGCCGAGGTGTACAGTGAGAGGTCATTTGTATCTGTAGCCCCTGTCATTTTGTATCTACAAGCACATGTTTTATCATTTTGGTCTAAATTCTTCTCTTGATGTTCTCCATCTGGCTTGTTTTTAATTATAGTTTCCAGAAAGAAATTGTTCTGCATAAAAGAGACCATTGCAAGGGGTCCAAGGAGACAAATCAGTGTTAGGAGTGATTGGTAAAGCCGTTAACACAGGGTGAAGAATTGGTTAGAATGAGAGCTGGACACAGCAGATTTTAGCTGATGTTTCCAGAGGAAGCCAAATGTGCTCTGAGCCAACCATGTCCACGTGGGAGGTATGCCGCTACTCTGGTTTCATTTCTTTTGTTTTAGTTTGGGCTTTTTTTGGTGTGTGTGTCTTTCAGTAGGGTCCCAACTAAATTATCCAGGTATGTTTAAAACCAGAAAGAAGTACAAGCAATGGCCTGAAGTTGAGGCCTTGTGGAAAAACACATTGCAGCCTTGCTGCTGGTGTTGCCAGCAGACCCTAGTTCATTGGCCTTTCCTGCTTGGAGTTTGGGAGGGAGAAAGAAGAAGGAAAGCTGTAAGCTCCTGGGAGGGGTTGACCCTGGCTGGATCCCAGCTGCCACCAAGCCGCTTCATCAGTCCCATCCTCAGTGGCGGGGGGGACGGGGAGAGAAAATAAGATGGAAAAAAACATGCCAGTCAAGATAAACAGTTTAATAAAGCAAAAGCAAAGGAAAACA
>NW_010540158.1:0-4010 GCF_000687285.1 Phaethon lepturus | reverse complement strand
CGAGCCTCGGCCCCATTTTATTCGCGGATCTGCTGCCGCCCGGAGAGGCGGAAGAGGAGGAGGAAGAATGGAGCGGGAGCTACCAGCCCTTGGCCGTGGAGCAAGCCCATCTCGCCGCCACGGGTCCCTCCTCGCCCTCCGGCGGCTCCTTCTTCTGCGAGGGCGCGCGTCGAGGACCCGAGCGTGGCTTCCCTCGGAACCTCCCCAGGGCCGGGTTTTCACTCCCTTCGGCAGCCCAGCTACGAAGAGGTAAGCACCTCTGCTGTACCCACGGCACCTTTCTCAGGGCGGACACAAACGCCGCCTGCGGGCTCCTACTTCTGCCAAGCTAGCTCTGAGCTTGTGTATCGGGTTGTTACAGAAACTTGGTGTCAGCCTCCTGTGTTATTAAACCATGCTATCAGCAAGAGCTGTCCGATATGTGGCAGCTTGTTGTTAGGACAGCTTGAGAAAGAGAAATAGGTCTGAAAAGCTGCTCTACAGCATGAGTCAGATTCAGTACCTTGTCTGCCTTACTGCTTTTGACATGAGCCAGGTGACTTCCTCATGCTCTTGCTCCTTGAGGTCATATTAATTAAGAATTAATAGCATTTGATTAGTCACATCTGCAGTGGTTACTTGGCACCACATTTCTGTGCCCCACAGGGTTAGCGAAGTTAAATGGTTTTGAGAGGGGAAAACTAGGTGTGAAAGTAAGCTTGAATGCGGTAGAAAGTGTAAGACTTCCCAGCACAAGACTTAAGGCTGAATACTTCTTCTGGTACTGGTCTTGGAGTGCTAGTAGTGTTGTGAAACCACACCCTCATTTCTAATGAGCATTTTTGTTTTTTTAGCTAAAAGAAGAGAATGCCAGTTTGAGAAGCAAGATCAATAAGCTTCAGACTTTCTCTGAAACTCAAGCAGACAAGTGCGTAAGCCACAGTATGGGGGAAAGTAACCACGTAAGCAAGGAGTTGTCTTAGAAGCTCACTGGAAACAGTCAACATCTTTAAAGAAGACAAATGTAGTTGAAATTATGCTATTTGTTAAAAAGCTTTAACAAACCTGGTTTTCTTATTGAAAAAGGCTTGGAAAGTAAGTAGCAAGCTGACATCTGATGAGTGTGTTTGTGTGGCTTACGCTTCATGCAGATTAGATGGTTAGTGAAAATGAGAGTCGGGCTTGATGCATTTCACAAAGCTTCAGATTAACAAAATAATGGATATTAATCTCTCTCCTTTGAAGCAAGAAAAGCGTTTTTATTTTTGCTGGTGAGCAACTTGGTATTGGGAGACTTGAATTTTCTGAGGTTAAACAACCTGGTGACCGATCCAGGTGGCAATTTCTTAAGTTCCCATCTGAATCCTCTGCACTCTGCTGCTCTTTGCAGTGAGGCAGTTGGTACTTCCTGGTAATGGGGTAACCATCTGTTTCAGAATTACCTTTATCTAGACTGATTGTGAACAGCAGTGTTTTCTGTATGGTCTTTCTGCATTCAGCTGTATAGTTCCCATTAATACTAATAGCTGTTGAACAAAGAAATCCCCTGAGCCACAGCCTAGAAGTGTACTTTTGTGGGAAGACTTCATTTTTCTTATAACACGAAAGAATGAGTTTCTTGATCCTTCTCTAGCATTTTCTTACTAAGGTATTTAATGTTTCAAGTGCTTACTGAACATTATCTCATGGTTTTTTTTAAGGATGAGAAAGCTTGAAAAAAAGCTTGAGGAAAACAAAATTAAGGAAGAAAAAGAAGCACAGGATTTGGAAGCAATGGTGCAGCACGTGGAACAAAATCTGCAGCTGATGACTGTACGTATTGGCGTTTGCCATAGCAGCAGAAGCTTGTCCGCAGCTGGAACTATGTAGTTCTGCTCCTTTTCCTTCCTCCCCCAGGAGAGTGAGGGAAGCTGAAGTGATTGCTTCACCCATGTGCGCACTAAACTGCTCAGACACGAGTTCAAACTTTTCCTTTATAACAAGGTTGTGTCACAGTCTAGAGTAAGGGACATCTTTGCCTTAGTACCATTTCTGGATTCATCAACAGCTTGAGTTGCTTTTTTGCAGCCTCCTGAAAACACCTCCTATAGGAACTAAGAGCTGGTTTTCCTGCTTAGATATTTATACCAAGTACCTTTTGCTCTTGTCCAAAAAAAAAAAAAAAAAAATCAGTGTCCTGAAGTGATGGATAGCACTTGAAGATATCAGAAACAAAAAACGGGGAGGGGAGGAGACAGCTGATCAGACATTACTTTGGACCACTATCCCCATCTCGTAAAGCATTTGGAACACGAGGCGGTGTAACACAAACCGAACCACTTCAAGTTATGTGCTGGAATCATGCATTCCTACATAGCTCAAACTGCCTGCTGTGTCCTAAGCACTGCTATGGTATAAATAATCTTTATTCTATTTCAGAAACGGGCTGTTAAAGCAGAAAACAGTGTTACAAAACTGAAACAGGAAAATGCATTACTTCAGGTATGAAGCGGTATTCTTAAGTCCTTGCTGAAGGTACTGGGGCTGAAAGCATACATCTTGAAATTGAGCCTATGAAAAGGATATAAAAAAACTTCTAATATGCCTCACTTTTCCTAGCGAATGCTGTAGAAGATGTTCTAGACTAGAACATTTCAGCTCTGTGCAGACTGTTAACTTCATCTCTGTGACATGTGGTGCTTCACTTACAATTTTGTTGAATTTTCATGTTACTTTGAAATTCATGGGCCCTATGAATGCCATAATGCAGCAGGTCAAATGGCTGTTTGGCTGTAGGAAGGTGCCTGGCAGAGACGGGAGAGAAGCTCAAGAGATACTACAGGTAGCTCAGCAGAGCCTGCGCAGTGTTAAATGATAACATCGGTGTCAGGAAGCAGCTTCCGTCCCCACCTTTGGGGTTGGAATACATCACTCTAACACTGGATTGGTTCTATGCAGCAAGCAGACTTGAGGGCTGCTGCCTGGCACGCTATCGTGAAAATGCCTATGTTTTCAGTTTTAATAAAGGTTTCCGAATTGTAGTTTTCAGTCAGAGATGCTCTCCAGAGCTGGGAAGACATTCTGTGTAGGCAGTCTGATTATGGGATCTATTAATTAGTTGTTTTACATAGTAAATTGCTGTATGAATGTATTCATTAGTTGCTTTAGTTGTAAAGCATCTACTGGAGTTTTACAGTTATTTTCATATTGAGTTTGTGTTTGTTTCCTCCCCAGGTTCAGCTGAAGAATTACAAGATGGAGAACGAGGCCTTGAGGTTGGGCCAGTCAGCGAGTCTGGCCGCAGTGAAACGAAATGCAGATATTGCCTTACAGAACCTCCTCACAGTTATAACAAACTCCCAGTCATCAATAAAGTGAGTTGTTTTAAGACGACTCTCCTAACACTATCCCAGATGCCTGTCTAAATACTGAGGTCACAGCTGAATGTCCTCAGTGTTGTGGTTTTTAAAGGATTAAAACTCAGGTTCTTGTATTGTGTAAGCCAGACCCACTAATCCATGCGATGTACTTACCTGCAATGTATTTTCCTCCAAGTTTAGGTAATAAAAATAACTACAATTTACATTGTAGTTATTTTATACTTTTTATGTACTACTTATACTTACATTGTAAGTATTTTTTACTTAATGTAAAACTATTAGACTCTCTAAGTCTCTTATCCTTCACTTCTCTAAGACTCTTGTACTTCAGGAAGTGAAGTCCAGATCAGTTGCTGCTTGAAAAACCCAACTGTGTGGGTAAGCGCCACAGAGCAGCGCCCGGCTGTTTGTCCTCTCCCTCCTCCCCGGTCTAATGCCGTCTCTCTCCCACACTCCAGGCAGCTGGTCTCCGGAGCAGAATCATTGCAGCTCGTTGCTGATCTCCTTAAATCAATAGACAGAATTTCTGAAATGTCGGAAGACGGACAGTAAAACTACAAAACGGACTCAAATGGAGAACTTGGCTTTCGTGCAGAAATCATTACTTAAAAGTTAATTTCTGATACTCGACCTCGTTACCATGTGCAAAGCTGCAGGCGCTGCTGCAGAACC
>NW_010540157.1:2636-3161 GCF_000687285.1 Phaethon lepturus | reverse complement strand
AAACTAAGCGTGTGTGGGGAGGGAAGGGTGGGTGGCAGCGGGACAGGGAGAACAGGAAGGCACCGACATGCCCGAGCATCCCGGCTGAGCAGTGCCTTGCTGCTCCATGCCTGGCAAGACAGGTATTCCCAAGGGAGAAGGAGCTCGTGCACAACAGGGTGGGCATTTACACCTTTGGGCTGGAGATTTGGGGAGATGACCCCTCTTGGGGGGTCTTGGGGGGACCCAGAGGTCCTGGCTCCCGTCCCAGCTGGGTTTGCGCCGACAGAGCTGCAGATTTCATACGCGGCACGAGCGAGCAGCCTGCCCGGGCGGCCGTTCGCCTGCCCACGCCGCAAATCCTTGCGGCCTGAGAATCAGCAAGGTACCGGGAACGCGGGCGCAGCTGTGCAAATACGCATCACTAGGTGCTGTTATTAATTGGACAAATCTCATATCTTTTGGTGCTGGCGGAGCTGTTTCAGGGAGGATTTGGTGGGTGGGAGGTTGTTTCTCCTTGCCTAGCTGCTCTGGGGGGACCCGGGG
>NW_010540157.1:2172-2535 GCF_000687285.1 Phaethon lepturus | reverse complement strand
ACAGAGCGAAGGTATGGGGGGACAGAAAGGGAGATTGCCTGAGGGCACAGGATACCCCCAGCCCCTGCTCACAGCCTGCTGTCCTCCTCAGCATCCTGGGTCCCCCCAGTCCCTTTCCCAAAGGGCTCTTCCAGCTGCTTTCGGCGCTGTTGCCTGCTAATGCCCCCATTTGCCCAAGACCTTTTCCCAAACACCAGCCCAAAGGAAAGGTTCAAAGACAGCCGGGGAAAACACATTTGAAAAAGGCACAGGTAAATACCTACGGCCGCGAGCATTTGCTCTGGGTGACGCAGCCAGCACCGGCTCTGCCTGTGCCCCCTGAGACCCCCCTGCTCTTCTCTCTGCCCCCCCTCCACATCCCTC
>NW_010540157.1:0-2070 GCF_000687285.1 Phaethon lepturus | reverse complement strand
CGTTCGTGTGGCGGGTAAAACCCTACGGTCCGGCCCGGGCTGGATGCTGGTACTGCCTGAATCCCCACAGCATCTCGGGGGTCGGCAGCGGGCAGTGCTGCTGGTTTTCCCAGCCATAAGGGGACATGGGACAGTGGAAGAGTCAAGGGCAACACTCAAATGCAGCAGAAAAGGAGGGAGACGTCGAGTCCCGCTCGCCAGAATGGTCACACATGCAGCATCTTGATGCACAGATAATGGCCCACACGGGTCAGCGCTCCCTACCCTGACCCCGCGTCCTGATGGCAAATAAAACTGCTTGTGCTGTTAGCACTGTGTTACTCAAGCTGAGAGCAAAGCTATCAACCAATTTTCCTCTTATGGAGCCTGGAGAAACGGGGAGAGATGAATAATTTCAACCCCAGCACATACAGGGAGAGGGCTGGCAGGGGCCGAGGGTGGCAGAGAAAAGGGGGGAGGCAGATCCCCCTTGGAGCATCTTTGCTGGCACCAAAAAGCCTGTGACCGCTGCAGGTGACACCCAGGGAAGGGAGCACAGGCAGCCCCGGGCTGGCACTGCCCCAGGTCCCGGCCAGGGACCGGCTGGCTGCAGCAGGAGCATCACCCCAGCGCTTTAACAGAGAGATTCCCATCGGGAAGAAGAGGATTCACACCATAGACGACCTCTTACCAAACCTTTCCACGTTTCTTATTTTCCAAAACAGCTGCCTTCTATAATATAAAAGAATATAGAATATATAATACAGTAACACTCCCCACCTCCACGCTGTCACCGCAGAGCGTGGACATGTCACACGCTGGGGGACAAACCCCAGAGCTGCCACGTTCACGCTGACCCCGGCGGGCTGCAGGGCTTGCTTCACCCCGGGATAAAACCCTCCTGCACCGACCCCAAAAATCAGTGGGAACCGACCTGCCAAAATACAAGTGGGGACAACAGCAGTCGGAAAGGCTTCGCTGCCGCCGCCGAGACGCCAAGCCCAGGTGCCTCTCCCGCTGATGCTCTTCAGCCTGACAATGTCTTTTGGATTAAATTCTCCGGCTTTCAGGGTGCTGCGCAGCCTGGCATGTAATACTGAGGCTGTAAACGGGGTGTTCCCTCCCTGCCTTCCTCTCCTCCGCGCCGCTCGCCTCAAGGCAACGTTAAGGACTGCGTGTGCTCCCTTCCCTGCTCGGATCCGCGCGGCCAGTGGACGTTTTTCCTCTCCTCAGCTGCAAGACGAGGGTAGCAGGGCCCCCGAGGAGGCTCAGCGGTAACTTGGGTTTATTCGAGGGTGGCAATAGACCAAAACTGATTTGTATGTGCCCTCCGGTACGGATGGCGCAGGAAAAAAGGACAGGCCAGGGCTGGTGGGGGGTCCTGCCTCCTCCTGGGACACGTCCCGGTGGGTCTGGCCAGCGCCCGCGGCACAGCCCTGCGTGGGTTTTATCTCTGCCTCAGCTTTGCGCGCAAAGAAAGCAAAGCACGAGCTCGCCTTCCCTTCAGACACGCGTTTCCATCGCCGCTGGGGCCACACAGAGCAACGCAAAACCTCTGAGCTCCCTGGCACGTGCCTTGCCCCTGCAGAGCCCAGCCGCAGCCCCCGCCGGGTGGGCCAGATACCCCCGCGCTGGAGGGATTTCTGCTCCTGCGGGCTCTGGCTGGGGGGTTTCTGGGCAAGATGCGCTTAGGCACAAACAGGACAAAAGGACGGTGGCAGATGGGATGGGGCCCCCGGTGAGTGACATGGGACCGGCTTGGTCCCCATTGCCCCATCACTGGCCATGGGGACAGGCAGAGCTGGGCCGGGAACATCCCCTCCATCTTCCCCGGCAAACGCACGGCGGCGGCTGTGCAGCTGCCTGACAAGTGAAGTATTTGGCCCTGGCCTAAAAACGTCAGTTGATGTTCTCCTTCCCTGTGACAAACGCACTGGGGTTTGTTGCTAATAAGACTGGGGGCAGGAACTCGACAAAAACTCCAAATACAGACATGGCAACTGAACTGCCAAAAAAAAAAGTTTAACCTTTGATCATTCTCTGTTTTGATATGTCATTTATATTTTTTTTTAACATAAAGAAAATAGAAAT
>NW_010540156.1:4961-5176 GCF_000687285.1 Phaethon lepturus | reverse complement strand
GCCGAGGGTGTCGGGAAGCCAGCGGGGTCAGACCCCAGCACCTTTTTCTTGCTTTGGAAAAAAAAAAAATCCCAAACCCAAAGCAAACAATTAAAATGTTCCAGCTGCTGGCTCGGAGCAGCGATCCCAGATAAAACCCCAAGGATCTGCCAGCTAAATATAGCCTGAGCCCCATAAATTAAACAAAAGCTTTTCACTGGGCTCTCAGAAAGCCG
>NW_010540156.1:4308-4604 GCF_000687285.1 Phaethon lepturus | reverse complement strand
AACCCTTAAACAAAATACTGCCTACAATGCAAAGGCTTTGGAAAGCTCTTGCGGATACGGCGCAAGCCGACGCGGATGTAGGCGCTTGTCTCGCCTCCTTTTTCTCATCAAGGTTATTAACAATATCTTATACATGCTATATTGTATTACATTACATTACATCATATCATATCATATCATATCATATCATATCATATCATATCATATCATGCTTATTATATTTATTATATATTATATTATACAGCCAGTGACTTATGACTTTTTGGGATTTTTGTCCCCCAGCCCTCTACCGAAGC
>NW_010540156.1:3867-4077 GCF_000687285.1 Phaethon lepturus | reverse complement strand
GAAGCCGAGGGCTGTCGTGCAGCGCCGCTGAAATCCCGGCCCGTTGCTCCGTCCCGGTGCTGGGCTTCGATTTTGTTTCTGCATTTGCCAGTGGGTCTATGGCCGGGTAATCCAGCCCGCACCTCAGAAAGGTGTGAGCGGGGCTGGCAGCCCAGGAAATCCGAATCGCCCTTTCCAGCTGAAAGTGCCAGCGGCTCGCTGAGATTTGCC
>NW_010540156.1:2399-3485 GCF_000687285.1 Phaethon lepturus | reverse complement strand
TTTTTTGGTTCCCTGCCATAGTTTTTAGGCAGATGGTCCTTTCCTGGGCAGGGCGTGAGGAAGAGGAGGGCAGAGCGGCCCTGGGGGCTCTGCGCCCGCATCCCCTCCATCCCTCGGGAACGTCCCAGGGTGAGGTTCCCCCTCCCGCCATCTCCTTGGGTTCGTACCTCTGTTTGTAAACACGTCCCTACCTGCGCCCTCGCCTCGCACAAAAAACCAAACAACAGGATATTTTAACTGAACTCACACCCCCCACCCCAAAAAAAAAAAAGAAAAAAAAAGAAAAAAAAAAAGGAAATGTCAACTCGCTTTAAAAAAAAAAAAAAAAAAAAAAGAAAAAAAAAAAGGAGATGTCAACTCCGAGGCTGCCGTGGCTATATTTAGTTGGAACTTTTCTGTCCAGGATTCAGACTCTATTTGGAAACCCTGTACCTTGGCGTGCAGCCAAGCATCTCGGTTTTATACGGTAATCCCTCAGCATATGGCAAACGTTTCTCATCTCCCAGTGGCTGCGGCGCTGGCCCCGGCAGCCCGGCAGCGGAGGGTTTTCAGCTGAAACCGAGACAAGCTGGCTGGCTGCAGCTTCACGTCTTAAACCCAGAAGGTCTTTTAATAGAAACGTCTTCTTGACGTAGCTTTGGGAAAAAAACCCACAACAACCCGGGAGTGTCAGAGCTGCCCCCGGCCCCCAGTGCCTGGCGGGCGTTTTTGGGGTGCAGACCGGCCAGTGACCCGGGGTGATGCCCGGGAGCGGGACGATGTGGAGGAAGACGTGGGGCACCCCGAATCATGCCCCCAGGCCTCCCCGGCTGGTTCAGGTGTCGAAGTGGGAAACAGCTTCTGGCTCTCGGTCAGCTGCCCCTCTCTCCATTGAAAATGTCACACAAATTCCCCCGTTTCACGTGCTGGGAGTTCTGGGGTTGGCACAACAGCTGCCCGGAGCGCGGTGTGATTCCCAGTAGGGACAGAGTTTCGGTGCCAACAGTTTTGTCCTGACGGTCTCTGGGTGTCAGGGAAGCAGCATCCTCACGCGCCCTGGTCCCCTCTCCTCTCCTCTCCTCTCCTCTCCTCACAACAGTCCTTGTG
>NW_010540156.1:1873-2186 GCF_000687285.1 Phaethon lepturus | reverse complement strand
CCACGCGCGTTTCCCTGCTCTGCGGCAGTTGTGAGATAGAGGGAAGCAGGAGCCAGCTGCGAAAAGGTGATCAAACGGCTATTTATACAGCCCTTCCAAATATTTTAGGCTCGTGACATGCATGATGATGTATAACAAAAATATCTGCTTCAAAACCTTCCAAGTTAAATCCCACATCCTTATTTTAATTCAGGAGTTCAAGGGATTTAAGGAAGTATATATTTAAAGCGATTCATCCTCCTGCTCACAGCGAGGAGCGCTCCAGCCAGCCCTCGGGGACAGCGGGGCAGGCTCTGGGGCGCGACCTCCCAAC
>NW_010540156.1:0-1786 GCF_000687285.1 Phaethon lepturus | reverse complement strand
CGGAGGTTTGAAGCTTGTCACGGGGTGTGACGGTCCCCCCACGGGGTCCCCCACGGGCACCGCGGCGTTTGGTTCCCCTCTCTGCCCCACACCGTTTCCCTGGCTTTGCTGGGAGAAGCCAGGAATGGGCGGCAGAGCCCATTCCTGCAACACCCAAGTGTCTGCCGGAACCGAGCCAAGCTTTGCAGAGCAGTTTAAACACCCTTCGCGTGTTCTCTAAAGCCCTGTGATTCATCGACAGCCACTCGGTTCAGCTCTCCCCTTTCATCGTCCCCAAATGTGACATTTCCCTAAATCACGTGGGCTTTTTCTGCCGCTATTGCACACCTACGGGTCCAGCTGTTCCTCCCCAGACACTTTCTATACCGGCTTTAAAAGTGCCCGCTGCCTGCACGACACGTGCTGCCTTTAGTGAGACACGGGTTTGTCGCAGCGGCTTCAACCCCCGCAGTCTCCCCGCAATCCCTCTTCCCGGGATTTCCACGCCGTGGTTATCGCCCCACGCAGCCACCCGCGTTCCTTGCGCTGCAGCGATGCAGGACGAGAAGGATGGAGATTCGGATAAAGGTCCGGTGGCTCTTCGTGGATGAAAGGCTGGCGGAAACGCCGGGCAGCCCGGCCAGCCCTTCGGTTAAGGGTGCGGGATCCGTGCGCGCACTCCCAGCGAGATGGGGCATCCGTGGGAACCAGCTACCCCACCAGAAGTGACCCGCAGCTGGGTGGGTGTTTGCAGACTGTGCGGGGTCTGCACGTCCCAGAAGGTGGAATGAGTTGCCCAGGAGCTCTGCTGTGCGGCGAGGATTTTTTGCTGTAATTCCCTTTTTTCTCAGTCTCCGCCCGGGAAGTTTCAGCTCACGGTGCCAAATGCCACCCCGGCGTGTTTATTAATGCTGATTGTAAAACCTTGGCAAAAGCATTCACCATCAGGTCTGCAGGAATCCTGCTGGATCCGCTGCCTTCCAGCCAGATGGGCCTTATTAAGAGATGTCAGAGCCCTAACAACATCTGACAGCTCTTTGACTCCCTTCCCTGCTCTGCTCCGCGCGCTCCAAGCCAGGCAGCGCCCGAGCCGAGGAGGGGAGGCAGGAGCCCGCTGTTCCCACGCCTGCCCTGAGGCCACGGAGACGGGACTCTGCCTTGGCGTGGGGTCCGGCACCCCAGGTTTGCTTCTTTCTCCTCCCCTGCCCTCCTCCTCCCCCCTCCCTCATCCTGCTGGAGGCACCCGGCTGCACCCACGTGTGTGCAATGAACCCGCAGCGTCGGCTGCTGGAGGTTGCGGATGATACGTTGATATCTCTGTACGAGAGGGTTTTTCCACATATTTGGTTGAATGTGTGATTTTCCCGCTATAGTTGTGTTAAAATAACCGCTGGGAGCACAGATGTTGCGGTCTACAGCACAGCTTTCTGCACGTTTTAATAACACAGTATCACACCAACATTAGACACGGGCAGAGCATCTCCTGCACGGCTCTGCTGAAGCATCCCTCGTGTCTTCGCTCTGCATTTACACCGTCAGGATGTAATTTTGGGGAGCAACGTGGTTGGGACATGGATGGGAAGGTGCGACGTTGCACCCCGCATTTCGGGTGTGCGGCCATCCCCGGTGTTCCCTGCTGATGGCTTCTGATGCCGTGGTGCTGTGATGCTGTCCCTTTCGGAGCCATTGCATCGTCGCTGTGGTCCTCATCTTCTGCAGGCTCAAGGTCACTCAAGGGGAAACAGGGCAGGGCTGATGTTTAGCAGAGCACCCACGGGTGCTCCGACTTGGCCCATAGCACGGCTCT
>NW_010540155.1:7378-7638 GCF_000687285.1 Phaethon lepturus | reverse complement strand
CGGGGGTGATGCGGAGAGCCCCCGCCGTGCTCACGTCTGGCTGAGAATTGGAGAGCCCCACTGAGGGAGGGGGAGAGCCCAAGAGGGTCAGAGCGACGTAGGCACCGGCTGGAAAAATTTGGGAGCAGCAAAGGGAGGGTGAGAAAGAATCCTGTTATTCACTCTCTCAACCTAAAACATCTGATGGGCATCACAGCATCGGGGTGGCCACGTCCCTGTCCCTGAAAGGAGTGAGGCCACCTCTGCCATGGCCGGGGCAC
>NW_010540155.1:6769-7016 GCF_000687285.1 Phaethon lepturus | reverse complement strand
AGCCTGCAAGCACTCACTGGAAGGATCGGGACAGATTTTCCCATCTTTTCCCAAGAATCAAGACCCACCCTTGGGTGGGATCCTGGGGCCTCCCCAGGCTGGGAAGGAATGAGGTGCCCCTCTCCGCGCTTCAAGGCTCATGACCAAAGTTGTAAACACTGATTTGCCTTTTTAGGACTCTGCTACGGGGCAGACTGTCACGCTGTGGGTGCAAGAGGTGGGGGCTGGCTGCCACCAATCTCCCTAA
>NW_010540155.1:5623-6667 GCF_000687285.1 Phaethon lepturus | reverse complement strand
TTGCGCGCCCGTGCTGCCGCCTCCCGTTTCACCCGCAGCAGCCCGGGCATGACGGAGCAGGGCAGCCTGACAGAGCAGCCGGCTGGTGGGGACCAGGGATGCCGGTCACCCGGGCTGAGAAGGAGCCAGCGCAGCTCCCCCGCCATACTCACACTTGATTAGCTTCACCACTTCGAGGTGAGAGCTGTTGGTCACCATCGTGCCATTCACCTGGGAGAGGAGAGACGGTCAGATGGGCTGGCGGGGGGAGCGGGGCACGTGGCCCCACATGGAGAAGCAGCAGAGGTGACGGCCGGGGACGCTTACCTTGACTATCCGGTCCCCCTCCTGCACCCCAGCTCTCATGGCCGCCCCCCCTGCGACACAGGGAGGAGAGACAGGCGTCAGGAGGGCCGGAGGGGCAGCAGACGGAGCCAGGGGCTTCCCTCCCGCCAGTCCCAGATTGTCCTGGCACAGCCTGTGCACCCCTGACAGGGTGGGGACACGGGGACCACCAGGTACATATTCCCCGTGGGACAAGGCTGGTGACCAAGCCTTGGGTGCTTTACGCGCAACACCCAGCACGACATTCAGCTCAGAGCTCATCCAGACAAGCCCTCCTCTGCTCACCCAGCCAGACCCTGGCCTTTTCCATCCGTCTCGGGATGGACAAGGGGGCCCCAACCTGCCTCCCACCATCCGGGTTGGCTCCGACACATCTAGAGAGCCACCGTGCGCCTGGATCCAAAGGCAGGAGCGGGGCCCCGGAAAAGCAGCACTGCTCTGCCTCCTCTCCCCCTGCCTGCTCTTTAACAAAGCTGCTGAGGTTGGAATACATGAAAAATACGCCTTTCCTAAAGCCAAAACCAAGAGGAAAATGTTTCCATTAGGTTCAGCTCCAAGCCAAGGGCCTGAGACACGGTTGCAAGCTCCGAGAGTGGAAAGTACACTGGATTGTTCGGATTCTTTCAGCTTTAACGGTCTTGTTATTGGCAAACAAAGTGAACGGGGAGAGGGGGGACAGGACTCCTGGCTGTCCTGCACCCAGGACCACATCCCTGTCCC
>NW_010540155.1:5212-5599 GCF_000687285.1 Phaethon lepturus | reverse complement strand
GCCAGCGCTGGGGTGAGGGGGCCGATGCGGGGGGCTCCCCATGCAGCTCCAGTTGCAAGAGAGAGGCATTCCAGCGCTAAGCTGCCCTTGAAACTCGCAGCCTTTTCCCTTTCCTATATTCTCATTTTTCCTGGCTTTCGGGCTAGAGGGGGGGAAGGGGGAGGAGGTGGGAACATCCGCTGTAAAATAAGCAGCTCATTGTCTATTTAAATTGCTGCTCCAAGCCCTGCCACCCCGCAAAGTCATTATACAGCAAAACCGGCAGTGTCTCCTGCAGCACAGCGCCAAGAGCAGCGAGCTGCTGAATCTGTGTTTACCCAGGGCTACAAAAGGGAATTCCCCACCCACCCGCTGTCAGCAGCTCCCCGGGTTGTACAAGGAGAGTGC
>NW_010540155.1:4840-5166 GCF_000687285.1 Phaethon lepturus | reverse complement strand
GCTCCCCCCCAAAAACCCGCGCCGCCCCCATCCTAGCCGATGCCATAGCGAGACCCCAAGCCGACAACGCTTAGGAAGGAAAACCTGTTTCTCCCACATTTTCTCACAAGGGATGTAGCTTTGAGGGGACGAGGGAGCCCTAAGGAGCTCCTGCCCCGCTGCCCTCACCCTGCCTGCTGCCAGCGCCGGCCCCTCTCACCTGGCCGCACCGACTGCACCAGGACGACGCGGTCCCCGCTGACGGTGAAGCCGAAGCCATGCTGGTCCTTCTGGATGATGACGCAGCGCTGGACCAGACCTGGGGAGGGAGAGGAGGGAGATCCAGT
>NW_010540155.1:4493-4792 GCF_000687285.1 Phaethon lepturus | reverse complement strand
GGGTGGGCTTCCGGGGGCCCCCCCCCCCCTCTGGGTTTCAGGGGCTGCGGCTCCTGCTGGCTCTCCCGAGCCAGAGCTGGGTGTAGAGCCCCCCGAGTCAGCCACCCCGCCACCAGACCCCAAGGGCACGGCCAATTCGTCCTCACCCTACAAACCCCTCGCATGATGTCCCTGCTTGGACCCCTTCTCCTGAAAACAGGGTGCCCTGGCGAGCATGGGCAGGGTGGGAAGAGCCTGCGGGCAGCTGGAGCATGACCCCCGGCCCTGCTGGGCTGCTTCGCCGGCAGCCGAGGCAGGGT
>NW_010540155.1:4092-4355 GCF_000687285.1 Phaethon lepturus | reverse complement strand
GGTCCTGCCCTCCCCAGGCACGTGCAGCCTCAGCTGGGTGACTTTGGGTGCTGCGAAGGGGCACGGGAGCCCTGTCCCCAGAGGTGCTGCGAGGACTGAGGCAGGTGGCAACGTGCCACCAAGCTCCCTGGGCAGACAGGGTGCTAAATGCAGTCTTCGAGTCCAAGAGAAGCAGAGGAGGAGGCAGGAAAACCTACCTGTGGTTTCGGAGGAGTCGGAGGGCTGGCGGTGGTGCCCAGGAGACCTCCGCTCTGAAGACGAAT
>NW_010540155.1:2082-3433 GCF_000687285.1 Phaethon lepturus | reverse complement strand
GGGGCACAGCACAACCCCTCGCTGCCGTGCTGGAAGGACTGGGATGTGGGGGGGGACTCATCTCCATGGCTTTTTTTTTAGCCCTGGCATTTATTCTCCAGCTAATGACGGTCTGGAGAAGTCCAGGCTGGGCAGCCATCCCTGCAAACACTGCTTGAACAAGATGGTGCCGGCAGGCTCGGTGTGTGGGCAGGAGACTAGCAAGCTGCAGCCAGAGGGAACAGCAGCCCAGGGCAGCCCCCAGCCTTTACTCCTCCTTGGGGGCCTGACTCTGCCTCCAAACCTGGAGCACTGCCTCCTTTCCCTGTGCCCCTCCACGATCCCACGCCACACCAGGGATGAAAGCCTGGCTCCGCTGTCCTGTCTCTCCTCCTCCCAACCAAACCAGCCACAGCTCTCAGGGCAGGGCCGGAGGGGTCGGAAAGCAACAGGAAGAGCGAGAAAATGGAGGTGCCCCGGGCACAAAGAGCAGCCGGTCTCTTCCTTACACTCCAAAGGCTGCGATGAAGCGAGGGTGCAGGATGAGAGCACAAGCAGCCCTGTCCCTGACCCCGCTTACCTGGGCAGGTGAGGCTGCCTCTTGCTGCCCGGTCGGCTGCCGGGGAGGACAGAGACAGGGTGGTGGTGGTGAGCGGCAGCACAAGGGACACCCGGAGGACAGCGGTGCAGGGAGGGGGGAAAGAGGAGACAAACAGATCAAGAGGCAGAGGTGTGACAGACGGCACAGCAACAGCACGCTTACAGCCCTCCGGGAGGGTGGCGGGACCCAAAAACACCTCCCTGCGCCCAGCATGGCCTCGCAGCACCTGCCGGGCTTGGGGCAGGGTTCACCTTCGATGGTGCAAATCATCCTCCTGGCTTTGCACCCTCCTCTGGATGATGGGGAGGGGGAGGCATTGACCTTCGGCATTGCCCCCTGGCATCGTCCCTCGGGCAGGGGGGCTGCCTGAAACAACGCCCGCAGCGAACCCAGCCCAGTTTCATTGCAGGAGCACAAAGCTGGGCGAGATTCCCAGCTCAGCAGGGCTGAGCAAGAGAGTCTCCCCGAAAACCACCCCACGGGGATGCAAAGTCGGAGCCCACAGCAGCATAAACCCAACAGCCCCACTACCATAGCCAGCTCCCGAGGGGCAACAGCTCCCTGGCTCCTTCCCTGCTCCAGGGAGACAAATATTGGGAAACACCTCGTGTAAGGTTGCCTGGGCAATCTTAATCCGGACCCGACCTGCACAGCCATTATGCCACAGCTTCCAATTTACTCGATTACGGCCCCTGCCTTGCTTTTTGGAGTGCGGGATAAACCACGAAGGAGCCCGGGCACGGTCACAGCCTGGGATGGGGGCGGCATCCC
>NW_010540155.1:1415-1725 GCF_000687285.1 Phaethon lepturus | reverse complement strand
GGGGCCGGCGGCGGGATCGGTCCCCCTGCCATTTCAGAGGCAAGCCAGGATGGGGACCAGCTCCTTTGTCCGTCAAAGGGTAGGTGCAGGATTAACCCCGCGGGATTACCCGGCAGCCAGGCGGGGAGCGCTCAGGGTAGGTCAGACCTGCTGCTGATCCGAGCCAAGGAAGGATCGGCTCCTCTTTCTGCATCGCCCCGGATGCCGGGATTTAAGGCGCTGCTGCACAGCGGGACAGTCATTAAGCCTCTTCGTTAGAAGCTCCCCGGTGCCCAGCGGTGCCAGGACCATCTGCGGCTGAGCCCCCACC
>NW_010540155.1:478-1354 GCF_000687285.1 Phaethon lepturus | reverse complement strand
CGCCCGCGGCAGGAGCCTGTCTCCATCCCACTCAAAGGAGCCGGGCCAGCGCTGGCTTATTGCTGTCTAAAAGAGTAGTTTAATTCGGCTTTGCATAAGCTTCTTCCTAATTGACTTACAGAGAGCCAAAATATGCCATTTTAAACCAAACGCTGCCAGCTCGATGGAGACCTGACCCCAGCGCCTGTTTCCAGCCGGGGAAGCTCCTTTTGGTGCCCTGAAAGATCAGCTCTCTAGTTTTCCTAAAAATTGTAACTCCAGAGCCCGTGCACAATGCCCAAATCCTGCAACCGCCCTTGACTCACCCAGTCCCAGCACCGGTGCCCGCCTCTGACCCGGCACCTGCAGCCACATCCTATGCGCTACCCTCAGAGGTTATTTTCCCCCATTTTGGCTACTTTCAGTTAAATCATGGCTATTCGTTTTTTATGAACACACAACGGGAGCAAGATGCTCTGCCTAGCCTGCCTGCAACGGGGGCAGGATGGAACAGGGCAGCACGGTGGGGAGCGAGGGCAGGGCACGCTGAGGAAAAAGCGGAAAAAGGAGGAAAATAAAACCATCACACACGCTAAAGAGCAAAGCACAGCACAGGCGCTGCCACCTCGGGAGCCCACGCAGAGCAAACGCCACAATTAAAAGATTAAGAGAGGTACAGGATCAAATCCTCAACGCGGGTCAGCCTCCAGCCAGAGCTTTGCAGAACGCTCTCTCCGAGACCGGGAGCTTTACTTTTTTCCCCCTTCCAGATCTCCAAACTGCTGCTCCCTGCAGTCCCAGCTCTGGGGAAGAGAAAATGTTCTGCGAACAGCCGGAGCCCGCACTGGCATGCGTGGAAACCCGCTGCCTTTTGAAGTGAGTGGGGAGGCAGGTGGG
>NW_010540155.1:0-446 GCF_000687285.1 Phaethon lepturus | reverse complement strand
CAGGAAAAGTTGCAAGAAAATAGAAATATATATGGAAAAAAGACAAAAAAAACCCCCACAACTTGAAAAGGGAAATCAGTGTCTTGGTGGGATGCCTCTTGCAATTGAGTCATTGCTTCCCCCGCAGCCCGACGATACGGTCTGCACTGCCGGTAGCACCAGGATTACCCGACATCTCCTGTGCCAAATCCTGCCACCGGCCGCTCTCCCGGGCCACAGCCCCGCAGACAGTTTTGCATACTGGTATTCTGGGGACAGGAAGGAAGGAAGGAATTTCAGCTAAAAAAAAAAAATAAATGATTCAGCTTCCTCCCCTTCCCCCTCCCCGCGGCACGGCAGAGGGAAAACGCTTTGGCCCGACTGCGTCCAGCCCCGACGCTCCTCTCGCTGGAGCGGCTCCAGCCTCGCAGCGGAAAGCCGGCCGTGCCGAGGATGCGCGTCTCCCG
>NW_010540154.1:57733-62529 GCF_000687285.1 Phaethon lepturus | reverse complement strand
GGCTGCTCGCTGGAAATCTTCAGCCCCGCCATGCCGCAGGTCTGGCCTGGGCAATGGTTCAAGCCGGTGCGGTTCCATTGACTTTGAGAGCGTTTTGCTTGCGCGGTCAGGGCTGACACGGGCTCTCTGTACACAGCAGGACAATACGTATTATGTGTCCAGGTCTATGTGGTCTCCATACCCCTCCTTTAAGTAAATCTGCACGATGCCTCTGAAGTCAGTAGCGTTATGTGGCTGTCCTGGGGACAAATGCCGACATTTTAATTGGGTGGATGAAGTTCTGCTAGTTTGGCGTTCACGTGAGGACCGTGGGTAAATGGGATGTTGTGGCGAGGCTGGCGCGTCCGTGGCCGCTGGGACAAATGCTCTCTGTGTACGGCGTTTTGTTTCATAGCTGCCTGTGTTTGCAGCTCAAGGGGTGGGAACTCTGTTTTGAGTGTCTTTTAATCGCTCAAGAATTCATGTTTTCCTTCCCGTGCCTTCTCTGGCGTCTGATAGCGTGAGCTCATGCCAGAGGCTCGCAGGTTAACTGGGGAACTTAATTTCTGAGCGCCTCTCCTCATGATGCTCACAGGATTGTTAGCTCTGTGGCTTGGGTCTCGTGGCCAAATCCTGCCCAGCTTTGCCAGAAGTTGGGAAGCTCCAAATTTAAGCCCTTGGGCCCTGGGCTACCCTTTCTTTTCAGCGTGTCATGGGTCTGCGCTGTATTTACTGGGAATAGGCAGAAAGCCCCCGCCTTTGGGGTAAGTGTTATTGTGTGATGCTGAGCACTGCCCAAGGATGCTGGGATCCCTGACCGCTGCTCAGGGGATGGGTGCTGAGCACCGCCGTGGGATGGCAGCCCCCAGCCCCCCTTCTGCCTCTGCCCTGTGCTCACCTGCAGCTGAACGGGGCCCTCCCTTCTGCCCGCTTGCTGCGAGATACCACCAAACCTGTAAAATCTGGGGGTTTTGCGGTGGGGAAAGTGGGTCCGGCCTTCCCCGGAGCTGGGCATGCAGCACGTGGGAGACCTGCGGTGCCTGCACCTCCATGGCATCTCCATTGCCCGTCTTCGTGCAGGGTTAGCTGGCGGGGAGGCTGAGCCCCGGCGCGGCTCTCCCCTCCAGTGAGGGGCCAGCCCCGGGCTCGGTCAGAGCTTCCTGGCCGCACAGCGGGGAGAGTCGAGGTTTATCAAAACAGGCTGAGGAGAAACACAGATCCCTCTCGATTAAAATTTACAGAGATTCCTGTAGGCTGTGGTTCAGCACGTAGGGAATCGGTCCGATTACCTCCGCAGCCAGGCACTGGTGTAAATGAAAGTTTATCAAGAGGTGTACATCTCTGTAATTTATTTTTTTTTGCTAAGATTTAACTTTCCTACTTACAGAAGATCAAAGGGTCTCACTTAAATACCCATTTGCACATTTAATTTTGTCCAGATACAGAACATCCTCCTTTTCAGGATTATTAAAAATTAGTGTTGAGGCTCTGGTCTTACTGGAAAAGACTGAATAAAGTGACTTTTCCTGGGGGCTGCTCTTATTTTGAGAGGTTTGAACTCCTGCCACAAATAATGCTGCTGCTGGCAGGTGTCTCCTGAGCTCTCGCAGCTGAGGAAGAGTTTGCTGGGATCAGAGTTGCAGCTGCTTTAAACTGGTGAAGATACCGTTTTACATAGATATAAATGAAATTATAAGCACTAGGTAGGTGATCTTTGCTGGTGAAATTCTTTCACAAAGCAGGCTGAAATCCCATGGCTCACCTAGAAATTTTTACAGCTTTTCTTAATAAGTAGCAAAGTGTAAAGGCTTGTGTGAACTTGACATTGCTATCCCCTGTAATTTATGAAGTGCTCTTTAGACTGCAGGTGTGTCTGCAGTAAAGGAAAGATCTGGTGTTTTACAGTAGGTCTGCTCTCCAGCAGTGATTTGAGAAATCTCTTCCTTGATAAACCCTACAAAGAAGTGCAGTTGTGTGTCCTCTATCTGTTAGTTATGAACTGAACTTCGGTTTCTACGGTTCTTCCTTCTCTGGTAATTTATTTAAACCAAGTGAGCAAATCTTCAGGGAAAGAAATGTTGGGGGAATGCACTTAACTGCCAGTGTTGCCACAAATTTTATTCCCTTGAAAGGAAATCATAGAGAAGGTATTGGTTATTAATGTTCGTACAGGCTTCTAGATTTACCCTCTCTGTCTCTACCTAATGAACACACCACAGGAGAAGCACAGTCTCTGAAATAACTGAAGCCCCGGAGTACTGCAGCAAGCCATCACGCTCTGGTATGAGAAATACCCTTCTGTTGCCTCTGCTGCCAACAGGTGGTTCCTTTATTTTGGGTTGGAATAGCGATTTTATAGCAAGTCATTTAAAAAAGAATAACAAAAGGAAGTTTGAGTGGGAAGGAGCATTGTACAGTGGCCCTAAATCTGTGCCAAGGAGCCAAGGAAGCAATTTGTTTTGCTTTTGGGTGTTGAGTTGCTGGAGTGCCTAATGTCAGTAAGGACCTGGACGCAGCTGAGGCTGAGGAGGGTGTGAGGGAACGCTTCGTGCCTCTTCCTCCTATTGTCTGACTGACAATTGATGATGTGTTTTTAACTTGCTCTCACATGCCCCGTTCCCTGGAAACTCTCCTGCAGGAGCTGAGAGAGATTCAGTCATGGCCATGTGCCTGATGGAAATTGTGGTTGGGTTATTTTTTCTTTCCCTTCACAAAACAGTGGCCAGCTTTTTTTTTTTCTTCCCCCAAAAAGTTGGGGTTTTTTCAGTCCTTATTCAGGTGCTGCTTGCCATGCTGCTTCTGCATTCTGGGGTATGGGATGTGTGAGTAGCTGGCACTACTCAGAGAAAGAGAGAGAGATATATATATATAAAAAAACCCAATTTTTTAACCAATATTTAGCCAGGTGCCCCTGCCCTGCCACTCACTTTCATGGACTCGTGGGCATCTGCCAGATGTACATACCAGCTCCACATGTGCAGGCACCCTGGGAAGCAGAGGGTGGTGGAGGGATTGGGGGGGGGGAAAAAAAAAAGGTTCTGCCAGATTTTCTTTAGACAACATCTGCCATGCTGCTCCCCCACCTGCTTGGCACAGGGTGTCCAGGGTGGCAGGAGGCAGCCGTGGTCCTTGGGGCAGGGGACACAGACCCTCACCCTGGCTCCTGTGTCTGTGGGGAGCAAACAGGAGGGAAACATGTGGATTTGCAGACCATTAATTTTTTTATATATATTTATATTTGTGTCTTCAGGATTCAGAGTTTTCTCTGTTTCCATGTAATAATAGTGGGAGGTGTGTAATCGCCGGGGTCGGCATCACGTGCCGTCGCCACTGCTCCGAGCACATCCCTCGCTCCTCGTGCCCACGCACCGCGGTGGCACTTGGTGCTTTCTAGACGCTTAAAGCTGATAAACACCAAAACCTGGGGGTTTATGTAACGAAGCAGGAGTGGGGCTCCTGTCTGTCAGACAGCTCGCCTGCGCTGCGGTGCCACGTCCCCCGGGCACCCATCTGCTGGTGTGGGGAGGGAGGGGGAGAAGCCGTCTGGTGGCTGCTGCTCCCACGCTGGGGAGCTGGGACCCCAAAAAGAGCTGGGACGGCGCCAGGCATCCCCCCGGCACATGCTGTCTCCTCGCCAGGGGAGGAGAGGAAGCCATGCACCCCGGCAGGGAGGCGAGTTATGCCTCCCGGAATAAAAACTTGTAATTTAAAAACAGCTCTGGCTCGCACAAGTCTAAGTCGATGCTAAAAAAAGGGATCAGGGCAGGGGGATGGAGCAACGACCAGAAGGACCTGGTGCTGCTCCGGCAGCAAGTGTGGTGTGCCGGGGGACAACGCAGCACTATTGCCAGAAAGGGATGCAGGATTTTTAATATCGAGATAATCACCTGGAGGTAGCAGGCAGGCTGATGTGCTTGCTGTCTTGCCAAAAAAATGTGTCCAGGAGCGGGGCTGGATGGGAATGAACCCGGCAGCGTCTCCTTGGCACGTGTCTGTTCGTCGGCAGCAAAGACGGCATCGGGCACGTGCAGTATTTGCACCTCTGCTCTTCGGTTGATCGTGTTTCTGCAACCGTTTTTCCCTTAAAACTTCCCCTTGTCACTCTGGGGACGCAGTGCTGACCATATTGAGCTCCAGCAAATGAAATTGTGCTACACTTCTAGTAGGATTTGACAGCAAAGGAGCCCGTTTGCATTAGTTATCTTAGTGTAATAATGTTGTCCCTTCCTCCTCTATCCCCTTTTTTTCTGGCAGAGAAGGCTTAGATAAAATAATAATGGTCTTCTGCCCTGTGGAACTGACTCCCTAGGGAGAAAGGCTGTAACAAAAAGGCAATGTGAATAGTGATGGGCGAGAAAGAGCATCCCTCTATTGCCCACCCTGGGCAAGCTGGGGTGGGGTATGGAGAGCCTCTGAGAGAGGGGGTGCAGAGCTGAGGATGGAAAACCTCATCACTATTTGCAGGTTTACTCAACAGAAAGGCTTTTTCCCTGGGCATAGAGTCCTGTTTACGTAATACTGACAGCAGTGAATATTCATGTCATCATGAGTTATCTTCCTGGTTTACACCTCTGTTGGTGGAAGAATTAAATTGTAATTTCCTTGATTGCATTTTGCAGGTCAAGCTGTGAGTGGGCCTGATTTCTGTCTTATATTTTTATTTCTGCCAGTGTAACGTGCCCTCACACAAGGACTTTTTTCTTGATGAAATAAGATAAAGGTGCTGATTAACGCCTGGTGCTTCCCTGGGCTCCCCCGGGGCCAGCGGCGGGGTCATCGTGCTGCTCCCCAGCTCTGGGGGCTGCCTGCAGCTCCCT
>NW_010540154.1:54894-57702 GCF_000687285.1 Phaethon lepturus | reverse complement strand
ACAGAGGGACCGATCTTCTCCGGGACGAGCGTTCCGGCGCGCAGAGACAAAAGGCAGTATCGGGCAGACAATGTCGCACAGAGCCGCGCGCTGACCCGCGCGGTCCGAGCCCGTGCAAGCGGGTGATTCACGGCCAGTTGCTGTTTCTGGGTGTCTTGCCATGCGGGACCTTGCTTCTTGGCTCTTCGCCCATCGTGGATCCCACCGGCGGCGTGACCCGGGGCTCTTCTCTGCCACCGGCCCTGGCACATCACCAAGCTGCTTCCCAGAAACTGCTCCCATTTTACCAGCTGGACTTCTGGGAGGATTTTTTTTTTTTTTTTTAAATCAGAAATCCTCGTTTCTTGTTCTCCCCCCTGGTCTTTATTTCCCCACCCAGAACACAGCCCTCCCGGGAACACGCGTGGCGAGCTGCGCCGGTGCTCGGATCAGGTGCGCCTTGCAGCCAGCATCAGTTGGGTTGACTCCTGCGACCTCCAGGCATCCCCAAGGTAAACGTAAACCAGCAAGAGTAATTAACGCTTTCTGTAACCTGGGGTGTTGTGGCTGTGGCAGTACGTCGTAACAGTGCCCCACTGGCAACCTTGCTGCTTTTTTATTTTTTTAATTGGAAAAAAAAACAGTTTTCACTCTCTCCCTCAACAAACTTTGAATGTGACACACAAGAGGTGAAACAAGTGGATATTTTGGGCCTGAATTCTTTCTTTTATTCAAGTAAGGTACAGTTGCCTTTTCCACAAGAAGACCACAAATCTGCCTTGTTTGGTGTTTTCTTGGGTGCAGTGAGAAACACCCCGTGAGTGCTGGGGTCTCCCGGGAAGCTCAGTTGTCCTCTGTGTCACAGCTAAAGGGCTGCTGAAACAATTTGGAGAGCAGGCAGTGCATCATATAGTCTTTTTGGAAAGAAATGCTTTGGTCATTCCTCTTTTTCTAAATATGTATTTATGCAGTTCCCATGAGACATTTTGAAGTGTATTTTTCCATGACAGATGTTTCCTGCAAATTGATTTTTTTGCAAGGGTCCCACCCAGTGTTAAGTCTTACTAAGAAAGAACAGTAGATGACTCACGGTGGCTTTGAAATGTCTGCAGTTAGACCTGACCCTGCTGAGTTTTGGCAGCAATTATGGCAAAGGAGCCATTTTGTTCACTGGGAGAAAGAACCAGCGAGATGGGAACTGCTGTCTGGGCCCAACCATGTTTTTTTCTCTCCCAAAGCTATCGCTTTTCTTTCTGCCAAACAGCTTTTTTGTACATGTAGAAAACTGTCCACAGGCACCTTTCTGAGCAGTGCTGCTCCAGAAGGTCATGGCAGTTGACGGAAAAATAATGTTTAATTTTTGGCTCCTTGTGTGCAGGTGCCCATCTTGTGCTGAGGAGTGGAGGGTTAAGCTTGTAAGTTGTAACCTTATGCTCTGATTTCCTCTAGGAATGTGTGGGAAAAATACTGTACAGGAGTTTTCACAAAATGAAAGAGCTGCAGGGCATCTCTGGCTTGTCCAGACACCCACGTTGCTTGTAAGGTGCTGGAGGTCTGGGTCTGTGGGTAGAGGAGAGGAGTGAGGAGGTGGCTGAGGCTCGATTTGAGTTCAGACATGAGCATCATCTTTCACTGCCTGCCATCAGCCCACCTCTGTACCGGTTTGATGGAGGCATTTTTTTTTTCCCCTCTGGGAAACGAGGGAAAAAAATATATATCGGAGGCATCTGTTTTGATCTAAGGAAGCTGTCAGTATTGTCAATGTGCGTAAATGAGCTATTTTGCATAAATTTGCATGTGTTTAACTGTATTTAAGCAAGACACATAGGAGAGCTATTCTGTTTCTGCAAGTTACTTCTTTATAATGAGCAATTTTCCACTGAATTTGCCCGGGTTTTTTTTTCAGCAGGGACAGATCTGAAACCTCAGCCATCGTTCCAGAGTTACTCATGAAATCAGGACTGAACTTCTGTAATTATTTGCTCATCCTTAATTCTGATAATGAATCAAACACTTCAAGCTATAGGGAAAATAAACTTTGCAGTAACGCAAGTACCCTGAGTGCTGTTACGATCCCATGGAAGGTCGTATGGAGATGCCGTGGAGGGTCTCCTCGGGAGAGGCTGATTTGCAAAGCCACGTGAAGCCCTCCGTGTAGTCTTGGGGACAATGTCACCTTTGCCCTCTGAGCTTGACTCGTAGCTTCTTTCCCAGTTACCTCTGGGACTTCCCCAAGCCCACCGCTTCCGTCTTGTAAACCAGAAGTTCTCAAATACTTGTTTTAGCTGACCAGGGAGAAGAAAAATGCAGTTCCTGGGAGGCCTTAATATTCCCCTAGGTCCTCGGATGAAGCTGTTGGTGAACTGGTAGGAGATTTCTGGGTGTAGAAGGGAGGCCGAGGGCTGATGTTTGCTCGTGTCGGTGCTCGCTGCTGGCCGCGGCTGAGGACATGCAGCTGCTTTTGGAAATGCAGAAGAGGGGCAGGCATGCACCCGCCCGTCGTCTTCTCTGGCGCGGGCCGGTCGGCCCTTGGGGCACGATGCCTTCTTGCACAACGGGCATGTGGTGCTGTGTGTCCCGGCTCGATGCCGGGAGCTGAGGCCATCGAGTGCTGTAGCTAAGGGTAGGCTAAAGAATGGAAGTCAGCTGAGGATGGAGACGCCACATCCTTGTGCAGTTTATTAGCCAGAACGTGTGAAGCTACTTTAAAAGAATTGCTCAAAAAAAAAAATCAGCTTCAGTTTGGAAAGGTGCTACATCCGGATTTGTAGGCAGGTGTACAGGAGTGTTTTGGGGCGATGTGAGGGGCTGCACCATGTCATAGGGCTT
>NW_010540154.1:54461-54873 GCF_000687285.1 Phaethon lepturus | reverse complement strand
CGGGTGCCGTGTGTCTGGTGGTGGTGCGGGGTCCCATTTGGGATGGGGAGGCAGCGGGGTGCTGGCCGAGGAGCAGGGTCAGGAGCCACGATGTACCCTTGCTGGGATGGCTGGAGGCGCGTGGTGTCCCCGGGGTGCCGCAGCTCCTCCCACTCCCGTGAGCCTGACGTTCACCCCATGCTTTGGGTTCACCAAAGCACATCCCAGACATGCTGTGCACGCGGTAACCAAACAGCTTGATGGAGGCTAATGTTTGGCATGCGCAGTAGCGGGCTTGATTCTTGCCTCCGGGAAGCATCGGTGCGGGACGGCACCGTGCCATCGCCTGCACGGACCCGGGGGCTGCCCGGGTGTGTGGGCGTGCAGCAGCCGTCGGCGCTGCGTGTGGGTCCTTGACGCACCCCCCGCACGG
>NW_010540154.1:53611-54325 GCF_000687285.1 Phaethon lepturus | reverse complement strand
AGCTGGGCTTGGCTGCCGCTCGCACGGGAGTGCTCAGTCCTGCGCTGCAGTGCTACCTTCCTGCTCCATCATGGCCTTCTGCTCATGCCAACTGTTTTTTTTCCCAATGAAAATTATTTGAGGAATTCCATTAAAACTAAGAAAAAAATCAAGACAACAGAAATGGCATTTCATTAAAGCAATAAGCTATTAGTAAAAATACATGGTCTCAATCTGCTATTCCTTGTTGCTGTGATACCCACAGAAATATCTCATTTCTTTGAGCAAGTCACATGAAGGGTCAACGAAAAGTTAGCACCTTCGTGTCCTTTTGCGTGTGGTTTTTTAACAGTGGGAGGAGAAAAGTCAAGTCATGTTCCCACTTAATGGAAACTTGGCAATAAGCAGCAGGGTTGCAGCTGGAGGATGGTGACCAGACACATACCTACCTGCTCTTTCTGCCTTGACATAGAGCAGCAGCCGCCGGGAGCGAGCGCCTGCGTGGGGAGATGAGGGCGGGCAGGGCTGGGGAGCGGCCGCCAGGAGACCCTGCGGCAGAGTTCTGTGGGGGTCTGTATTTGCATTTATCAGCTGCCAGCTAACCACCGCAGTGGTCCTTGTCACCTCTGGTCGTTGTGGAGATGGTTACTCCAAGAGCCCTTTGCGCTATGCTCTCGCCCTGCAAGCTTCTCGGTGTTAGGATATCACATAAAGGTTTTACGGCCAAGCTCCATG
>NW_010540154.1:53230-53576 GCF_000687285.1 Phaethon lepturus | reverse complement strand
CCTGGCTGTTGCCTCCTTCGAAGCGGGTCCTTTTCCCAGCCTCTCTTGTCCCTCAGCCGGTTCCCTTCGCCCTCCGCAGTGCTGGTGCGGGCGGGTCTCTGGGAGGGAGTAGCCGGGTGCTGGAGGCTCTGGGCATCCCCTGTCCCGGCTTTCCAGGGCGTTACGTGCGTTGTCCCCGGGTTTAGGGGTGCAGAGCGTCTGCCGTCACCACGTTGGAGCGGGGGGCTCGTGGTGAGCCACGGATTGAGCGTGGGTCCCCGGGGGAAGCGCGGCACGAGGTGCTCTCGCCTGTCCGCGAGGAACCCAAACCACGGTGGCGAATGCGTGCGTGAAGGGTGGGCGTTCG
>NW_010540154.1:52971-53179 GCF_000687285.1 Phaethon lepturus | reverse complement strand
CAGGAGCCCGGGGCCGGGGGAACGGGAGCCCGAAGGACCCGCGCATCGGCCCGGAGCGGCAGCTGGCTCCGGTGGGGGTGTTCATGTGTTTCCTTTCGTGCCAGCGTTCCACACAGCAAATACGTGAGGCCCTGGGGCGGGCCTGACGCTTAGGCTGGTGCTGGGCGCGGGCGGGAAGGGAGCGCGGGGGCTTTCTGACTGGGGCAGC
>NW_010540154.1:37133-52940 GCF_000687285.1 Phaethon lepturus | reverse complement strand
CACGTCATGGCGGCGCTGCCCGCCGTGATGACCGGTGCCTCCCCTCCTCGTTTCCCTTGACCCGCCTATTGCTTCTGTTGTCTTTTCTCTAGCGGGGGCGCGGATGGTGCAGCACCCCGTGCGGGGGCAGAAGGGGCTCTGCCCCGGCACAGGAAGCGCGGCAGGGACCACCAGAGGTTTCCTGGTTATTTCCAGGCGATCCCAGTCTCAAAGCGTCCCGTCCCCTATTGCAGACGGGCTGTGTGGATGCCGGTGACTTGGCCTTTCCTCCGGGCGGGCTAGTGGCTTGGCCGTCCGGCTGAGGCGGAAAGGGCGATGGCCATTGATAAAGCAGAACAAGCAGCAGTCATTAAAGTGGGCAGTGCTAATTGGTTTCTGCCTTTAGAGGTATTAGTATTAAATGTAGGAACTTTGTGAGAATAATTGTTTTGGGAACAGTATTTCAAAATATTTTGGTTTTATCAGGACTGGGGCAAAGATAAGAAATTTAGGTCAGGACCATGTCTGAACATGATGTTTATTGTTGATTTGGATTCATATTTCAGTTCTTCTCCAGCTCCAGATCTTTCCAGCATGGGAGCAATGCTTTGGTTCTTATTCAAGGATTGTTCTGTGTGTTTTAAAAAATAAACCCTAATCCTCTTGCGCTCTCCCTGTAGTATGAGTATCCGAAGGGCAGATTTTCAGGAGGCATCTCCATGTGCCACTCTGGCCGCTTAAGAGCAGGGCTAAGTCACTGCTGAGCTTTTTGAAGCATTTTTGAACCTTGTCTCTTAACTTCGTATTTAGGGAATGTAACATGCTATCTGCAAGAGCCCTTGGCTTCTGATTAAGTAGTAGGGCAGGGTATATTGAAAAATAAAATCAGTGCCTGTCTCTTTTTTTTTTTTTTTTTTTTTGGTTTGTATGGGAATGGGGTTTTCCTGGGCTGGAAAAGCAGGACCCCCTTTGCAGGTGCTGGCAGGGACCGCGAGCCCAGGCAACGCTTCCTGGCTGCTTGGTGGAGGTCTGACCCCTGCCAAGGGCTGTGGGAAGAAGGGGTGCCAGGGCCTAAATCTGGGGCTGGTGAGAAGCCCGGCTCCTCCTGGGGGATGCAGATCACTCCCCACAAAGGGCTTTTGTCAGCCGAGGGTATTTCTCCATGAAAGAGTGGTCCAAAGTTAATTTTAAGTTTAAAATGTGATGAATTGGGAAATATTTACCTGGAAGAAGATTCATCACTGGGAGGCAGGGCAAATGGCTGTTGAGGGCATCGCGTGTGGGTCTTCCTTGGCATCTCCGCTGGGCTCTCAGTGCCTGTATGGCCCCCAGGCTCCTGGCAGCAGCAGGAGGAGAGGGGAAATTCAAGGTTCAAGTCTTTTTTTTTTTTTTTCCTTTTTTTCTTTCTTTTTTTTTTTCTTTTAAGTAACCTCATCTCATGGCCCTGTTGTAGCCCGAGCCCGCCTGTTTTGCTGCGTGCAGCCACGGAGGCTCGCGTGGGTCCCGCTGCTGGTGGGACAAAACCAAGTCTGGGAACAGAGGTCACTTGTCACGGCCCTTGCCAAAAGGTCACCGCACTGGGAGAGATGTCATGAGAACTGGAATGAGGGTAATTTTCAGGGATTATAGTGTTTCTCGCCGTGAGGATGGGAGTTGAGGAGAGCATCAAACCCTGGGAGGCATTAGCAGGAAATGCTTGTTTTTGCTGGATGTATTTTCCCTTCCCTCCTCCCCTCTTTCCCAAACGAAGGCACTCTCGGGTTCGTGGCTCTGCGTGGTGCTTGTCAGCATCGTAACCTCGATAGGGAGCAGTGATTATCTGAGCTGGTTGCAGATCTCCCACAATACACATAAGAGAATAAATTTGGGCTGACCAAATTTTAGGTGGTCTGTGCTATTACCGGCTGCATACATTTTCACATCAGAACTTAAATGTCTTCAAAACACAGAGCTGTTCATGCATATTTACTAAAACATGTATTTTCTGCCTTCCAGTTTCCACAGCTTTAAAGCCGTGCTTTTGTTGTCCTATGCAAGCAGAAAAACACTGTTTCTTTAGCGAAGGCTGAGATTGTCATATGATCCCCTGAGTAATAATTTGGGTTAAAGCGTAACCAAAATGGCAAATAACAAAAATAGATACCGGGCTTGCAAAGTTGCAGCGTTGAGCTAGGGTTTTGCAACACATTCAGAAGGGCTCAGGGATTAATATAGTTAATTTCGATTTTTATGGTTATTTTTCCTGTAGTTGAAACCTGGATTCTTGGTGCAGTCAGTATTGCCAGTGTATATATTTTACTCATTTAAGAGGTTTGGTGCCTGTGTGCTATGGGCACAGCCAGGCAAAGGAAGGCAGAGAGCTGAAGTTGTGCTTGGAAGAGGAAATAATTAATTTGAAAACTGGGCTGGACGAAGGTGGTGTCAGCAGTGGTTTTAGGGTTTTTTAGTATGTTTTTCCCCTTTTCTATTTTTTTTAACAATCTTTTTCCTTGTTGGTTCTTTCTTTCCAAGATTTTCCTTTGCTGCTGGCTTTTTTTCATTGCTGTTTTTCCTCCTTGCTGCTTTTGCCCGGGCAGGCTTTGAGCCGGATGGAGCTGGAGCAGCACCGTCCCCTGTTAGCACGCAGCTCCTGGCTGCCCAGGCGGCAGGTTTGGGGACGTGGGTGCTGGGGGTCCCTGGAGGGAGCCGGGGCGGCCGTTCCTCCTCCCCTGCCGCGGGAGGGCCCGTAAGGGCAGCCGGCCCTTCCAGACTGCCAGCCGGGGGGCTCTGCCGACCCCTCCTCTGGCCGTCCCATTTTTTTGTCCCACGCCGCTGCCGTTAGACAGGGTTTTCCTCCCTGGTCTCTGCTTTAAACCTGCAATTCAGAGCAATTCTCTCTTGCCTGTCCCGCTCACTGCAATCTTCTACGCGCTTGCAGGCTGCTGTCGTGTTTGCTCCAAGTCTCTTCCTTCTCTCAGTCCTGACACTGTGTTCTGGTGGGTCAAGTGCTCTAGATCCGACTCTTCCCGTCTTCTGCACCCTATCTTCCTTTTTGGCTTGCAAGCAATAGCCGAGTTTGTGCATCTTGGCACAGTTTTTGCCTTTGTTCAGATTGCTGGTTATTGACTCATTGAAACCCTGGTCTTTTTTTTTTATTTTTTATTTTTTTTTTTATTTTTTCTTTAACAAACTGCTGCTTGTTTTCTATCCTGTATGGCAACAGCCACATACTGAAACGTAGGACATCATTTCTAATAAATTTCATCCTATTATTTCCCCCCTCCTGCCATTTGCCAGTATCATTTGGGTCCCCTCGCTGTCCTCCATGCAGTGGCAGCCTCCAAAGCTGACAGTACCAGCAAGTGTCACGCGCCCGTTCCCCGGCCCGTCGTTAGCGCGAGCAGTGAGCGGCACTGGATGGACAGGCCCTCCTTGATGCAGCTCATCTATTTTGCAGCTGAATCATGGATCCCCGTGCTGGGTGCAGCCTCATGCCCGGGCGCATTCCTTAGCTTGCCTCTGGGGATGCGGACGGTGTCCGCGTGGAAGCTCTGGCCGAGAGGTTGAAGAGCCCTGACCGAGCGGAGCCGTGTAAAGCGCTTTGCAGAAGCTTTCAGAGGGACTCGGTGCCCCGTCTTTCCGGCTGAGCCCAGGGCTGGGTTTGCCCTGTGCCCGCCGGCTCTGCAGCAGCCAGCTGGAACGGGGGAGTTCAGCCACTGCCCGGCCTCATGGGGTTTCTGGCAAGTCACGTTTTTCTTCTCGACCCATAATCTGGCTCTGGTCTCGACACAGGGAGTCCTGCTGCTGGGTCTGACTGGGGTCCAGTTGAGTTTGGACTCTGCCTGTCTGTGCCAGCTGTGAAAACAGCTTTAGCTTTAAAAAAATTAAAAAATCCTGAGTTATGCAGCCCTGCTGTGCTCCTTAGGAAATAATCGTTGCGTACAGTGGTTAATTGTTTATCCATTAACTGGCTGCGTCAATCTGACAAGAGGAGTCTGGCCGTACCTGGCACAGTGGGGAGGATGCACGTCCTTTCTGTCTTGGCTCCCGTCCCCGTGCTCTTCCTCCAGCCCTGTTGATGTGGTATTTGTCTGCTGGTTTCCTTCAAGTGTAATTGCTGGTCGGCACATACAAAGTGTTTTGGGCTTGTCTTCTCTTTGACTGCGCAAACCTCTTCTTTTGGAAAGCGCATTAAGTTTCTATGAAGCAAGAGCATCTCTTCAGACTGAAAAAGAAAAAAATACAAAAAACAACAACAAACTATGTTTTGTTTCTAAATGTGAATACAGGCAGAAGAAATACAAATCAAGATGCTGCTTTATTTACAGCTAGAGATGGCCAAAAAATTTTTTGTGTGGAGCGTCGAGCGAGAAGTAAAATAGGATTTTATTGTACGTGTCGGTGCAGAGCGGGGAAGCAAGGCTGCCCGGCGTGGGGCAGCCCTGGGCTCTGTGCCCCCCCTCCCACCCCTGGGGAAATCTGGGAAAGCCTGGTGGTGTGGCCATTCTCACGGGAATGCTGTTTATTTATGCCTGCTTTCTAGGGAGAAAATTAAACATCCAAAGCCAACCTATATCTGGTGGAAGGACTTCACTGCTAAAAGAAAGTAAAAATTAACCTTATACTCTCTGGGCGATTGAAGCCCCCTGCGATATATTGTTAGCGATAGGTAAAGTGTAAAGCTTCTGCCGGGGAGAACTGGCTTTCCATCGCGCGGCGATGAAGGTGCGGGGCAGTGCCGACGGCAAATTCCCGCTGCGGGGGGCTGCGCAAGCCGGGCGAGAGCAGGGGGTACCATCAGCGGCTGGGTCGCCCCACGTTCAGTGTATCTCCATCTGTGAGGATTAACGCAAATTCCCTTTTCGCCCTCCCCAGGCAGCAGGGAATGAGGTACCCGGGGCTATACATGTGTGGGTTTGTGTTTGAGTTATTCGAAGTGACCTTCTGTGTGTGGGGCGTTCGCAGCCACCGGTGGAAGGTGGCAGAGCCCTCGGAGCCCTCGCTCCCGAGACGGAGCTGTTGATTCTGTATTTACTGTGATACAAGAGAAGAGATTGACCCAGTTTTTCTCAGTTCAGGTCTGTGTGTAAATGGATTTATTTTTTTTTGCTGAAGTTTGTGAATTTGCTGATTTTAACACGTTTTTGGGCTTACATGATATCAGCCTTACGTAGTAATAAAATTATGTACTTGTTTCAAGAGGAAACGATAATAAAGAATGCTCTTTCAAAAGCAGCTAAACACATGAATTATTAAAATGTTAAATTATTTCCAAATTACGGCATATCCAGCTTTTTCTATGGAGCTCACTCAAGAATAATTGCACAGTGTTCTTTGCAGAATTTAACACCAGAAATGTCACACTTTTTTCTTTTAAAAATAATTCTTTCTCACAGTGTAAGAGCTTCCACGAGTATAAATGGGTATCCTTGTATTGGCTTCTGTAAAACGTTGCCAGTTTGTCCCATCTGTATTTTTTCAGTGTAGTTGTCGAGCTGTGACATTTATTGCAGAGCAGAACAAAGATTGAAGGGACTTTTTATCATGGAGATGCCCAGGAGCTGGAGCGTGGCTGCGTGCAAGGACCAGCAGCCGGGTCCGCAGCCCCACGGCGAGTTGCGGAGCCTGGAGGAAGAAGCAGCAGCTTTGCAAACGCTCACTCAAGCTGAAAGCCTGTGCCAGTGTTAGTGGATGTTCCTCACATCTTGATTCCCTCCCCCCCCCGCCCCTCTATTTTTTTTGGCTCTTCCTCCTTCCCTGCTTTTGTCCTTACTCGGGCTCCTGGCACGAGTAGGTGGGATAAAGGTGGGACGTGCTGCAGTCGTCAGTGCCCCAGCATCTCCACGTGCCGCTGCCTGCCGCCCCTGCCGCAGAGTCGGGGGGGCTCGTCCCCTGCAGCCCCCGGGGCTGGATGAGGGGTGCGAGCTCCCTGAGGGGCTGTTGGAGGGATGAGCGTAAGGACGAGCTGCAGCATCCCCCATGTTGCTCCCAGACTTTCTGTGGGCATCGGGGAGCAGATGGGAGCTCTTGCAGCTCTGACTTTCGAGCCTGCGGAGAGGATGGAGCCGTGGGAGAACGCGAGACACACGGATACCACCGGCAGTTGTGTAAGGTGCAGAGAAATAGAGGAAACCTTAATAAAGCAAGGATTTAGTATCACCAGTTCAGTCAAAGGAAGAACACTTAGCAAAAATGCCTACTGATTTTCTGAGTGAGCTTTTCCTCCGTGCAGCCGAAGCTGGGAAACACAGCATCGTGTGAATTAGGTCTAGTATTTGTCCAGGCATTAATACAGTTTGTGGTTTTTCTGGTGCATCGTTGTGATTACAGAGATAGCCGGGATGATCAGGTGAGTTGATGCAGAAGCTTCCTTGCTTTCTCTCTGAAATTGGTATATGAAGGTACTCTTAAGCCACAAGCAACCCCCTGCAGGTTTTTGTAGCTGCAATGTAAGATATGATGTATTTTCCTTTTTAAAGTACAACTGGAGCGTAGGAGTCCTGTGGTCACTGGCATCGGGGGAAATTTTCTCTTGGAGCCTGAGGTTACCTTTGCTTTTTCCCTGCTCTGGGCAGTGGTTTACGGCAGGGCTGGGTGTTTGCATCGGGTGTGTAGGACGGGATGAATGTGGGTAAGGGGCTGGAGGGAAGACAGGGCCACATGCTGCCAGGGGTTTCCCTTGACCCCACTGTGCAGAGGGGATGATGGCAGCCATGCTAATTCTTCCTCCGCAGGCCCCCGTGGCCCCAGCACGTGGGTCCCTGAGATGTCACTGAGAGCCGAAAGCCATGCAGGTACATCGACGCTGAAGAAGATTGCTGCAGACATGAGCAACATCATCGAGAGCCTGGACACCAGGGAGCTCCACTTCGAGGGGGAGGAGGTTGACTCGGAGGTGCTAAATGACCCAAAAGGTGCCGGTGAGTTGACAACTGTACGTTCCCACTCCGCATCCTGCCTGGGTTTAATAACTGACAATCTGTTGACAGATAGGGTACAACCTCAGTGGTTTTACCAAGCCCAGCTGTTGACCCTGTTTTAGGACCAGGAGGCATTACTCTTAGCCCATGCACTCATCAGGTCCCTTCTGTGAAAGCTTGTCTTTAAGCTCTCTTAAGTAAAACCTGGTATATTTTAGTGGAATTAATGCTGCTGTGTAGATGCTTCCGTGTTTAAGTATTGCAGTTATCTGCTGGCTTTCATGCCCTCATTGATCATTCCAAGGCTGTTGAGCTAACAGGGTTTGTGGTCCTTCCAGTGTGCATTCCTTTCTCTGCCATCTATCACACCCATGGATTCAAAGAGCCGGGCACACAGACGTACCTCACGGGATGTCCTGTTCGAGTGCGTGTGTTGGAGGTTGAACGCTTTACTTCCACAAAGAAGGTCGGAACTTCCAAAAGTTTCATTTCATTACCATGGAACTGTATTGAAATGCTGTTTGTGGGTTAATTTTGCATGTGCTTTTTCATGAGCTGAGCCCTTGTGGTGTTCTCCTGCACAGGTACCAAGCCCTAACGTTTACACTATTGAGCTGACCCATGGAGAGTTCACATGGCAGGTGAAAAGGAAGTTCAAACACTTCCAGGAGTTTCACAGGGAGCTGCTGAGGTACAAAGCCTTTGTGCGCATCCCCATCCCTACCAGGAGGTGAGTGTGCAGCCCTGCAGATGCGATGGGCTTTGGGAAGACATGGTCATAGAATCAGAGGATAGTTTGGGTCGGAAGGGACCTTTACAGGCCATCTAGCCCAACCCCCTGCAGTGAGGAAGGACATCTAGATCAGGTTGCTCAGAGCCCCATCCAACCTGACATGGAATGTTTCTAGGGATGGGGCATCTACCGCCTCTGCGCAACCTGTGATCTTCTTTTCTCTTTACATAGGGTATTGGTTTGTCTTCACCGATCCATTTACTTTGCTGTGAGGAGGAGAGGGCAGAAGAATTTAGTCTCTACAAATTTTTAGCAGCTATAATAACAGTATTTACCCTCTACGTATTTAGCAGTTGTAACCTAAGTGGTGCAAGCATATCTCTGCTGACCCAGAAAGCATGTTGGGTCCCATGTCATCAGCTTGTGAGCTGAACTTGCCTTGAACTTGGGGAAGGGTTATGCTAATGGCAATTGGTGGTGGTACGTGGCTTTCTGCTGGCACGGGCTGGATGTGGGAGGCATGGGGGTCCCCAGCATGGGTGGTCAGCCCTGCCTGGGCTGGCCTTGGTGCTTGGGGTGGCTGGAAGCATACGGGGAGCCATGGGAGCAGATGTGGTGTGGGTTGGCAAGAGCATCCTGCTGTAGGGAATTGTGTGGAGAGGATATAGGGAAAGGTGAAATTATGAGGGGTTAAGGGCTGGGGGAACATAATGGCCTAAAAATAGTATTTAGGCTCTTTTTCCTTAAAAGAGTAAAAGGAGACCCTGAAAAATCAAACTGTGATGTTTCTGTGTTGTATTTTTGTTTGTGAGCCAGTTAGAGCATACTGGCTTCTTTTAAATGAATCCACACTTCGGTTTTTTTGCGTTCCTGCCCACCCATCTCTCTGTTCTTAAGAGTTTGGATTGGAAAAATAAAAGCATTGAAGAAGAAGGGTTACATATTGAGGCATGCACACACTCACAGCACTTAGGCTTGACGTTGCAGTTTGGTTTTCCTCCAGTCACACGGTGAGAAGACAATCTATCAAAAGGGGAGAACCGAGGCAGATGCCGAGTCTGCCGCACACGGCGGAGAGCACGGTGCGGGAGGAGCACTTCTCCAGCAGAAGGGTAAGCACCCAGCTCAGTCTGTGGGGGCTGGAGGAACGCTCTGGGGGGGCTTCTGAGGTGCAGAGATGCCAGGCAGGATGCTTGCGAAGCCACACACTATCAAAGCCCTCATTTTATTACCATTAAAGTCTGTTGCTTGACAAACTTGGGCTTTGACAAGCCCAGCTTTAATCATAGAATCTTTGGGTTGGCAAAGTTTCCTCCATGCAAAGAGGATGCTGCTGCTCCAGGGCTTCATACAGGTGAAGTTTTCCTCTGCAGCTGAGGAAAACCATGATGCCCAGAGTGGTGGTTCCCATTCTTCCACTGCTCCGATTTAAAAGTAGAAGAGGCAGTTTGCAGAGTCAAGTTGCATGATGGAGGCAGCCTTGCGGCCATCAAAATCTGAGAGATTTCAGTCCTGTCCTCCTCTGAAAGAGGAGATGACAGTCAGGCTCCTGATGCTGAAATGGGTAATTTTAGCCAAGGCACGTGTTCTGTGTAACTTCATCAGATGTTAACAGATGGGCCCTTCTATGAAGAGGGTGGATGTGTTCCTACCTCTTCATTGCAGTTTTGCTGTTTGCAAAAAAAAAAAAAAAAGTCTGGAGAAAACCACCGCAACAACAACAACAATCCCCAAGCAGTGTTTGTTCACCCTGTGCTTATCGTTCTTTCTGCAGTTCAGTCCCTCCCTGGACTTTCTGCCGCTGAAGCCCCAAGTCACAAAAGGTTGTGTCTCATGGCTGTGCAGTGCAGATAACCCTCCCTGCTGTACACAGCTTCACTGCTCTGCAGGGAGCTTTAGGGGAGAGGTGTTGACTTAAAAAAAGGAAGAAAAATGTTTTCTAGGTGTTGGTTTTTTCCCCTTGGTTTCCTTGTGGGAATCCCACAGCTTTCACTATGGGGATGTACACCGCGCTGCCCAGCTGGGTAGCTCAGTGCTGTGATGCTAATGCTGAGAAGGGCAGAAGTCCCAATGACATTTGTTTTTTCGGTTCGTTTTGTGTCCTGTAGGACTCTGTCCAGTTTCCCATGCCCAAACAGCTTAATCTTTTCTTTGCCCAGTTACCATGAGGATGGGAAATGGTTCTTTCTCCCATAATGGTTTCTTTTCTTCCCTCACTCTTGGCTGGGGAGGACAGGCTCCAGAGCCCGGTAGCCTGGCCACTGTCCTCTCCATGGCTTTGGGACACAGGGCAGCATGGTCACCGTGCTCCTTACCCCATGGACCTGGTATTTTGGTTAAATAGGTGCTCTCATTGTATCTGAGGCTGCGTTTTCTCACGAAGCTAATTCATGTGAGTCAGAAACAGCGAGGACTGATTTTTGTGTTTAAAATTGTTCTGAAACTTCGGCTCAGTCAAGAACGTTGACCTCTGAAATGACAGTGCCAAGCAACAGGTCTGCGAACAGTAAACAACCTGTGATCAAACTGTTCATGCTGCTGAGCTGTAATCTTCTGTGAGCACATAATAATGTATTAATTTATCTATTCAAGCTGAAAAGTGTGTCTGATTTCTCGATTGCTTCCTAATGCCAGACAGTTGGATTGTGTTTTTTTCTTGAAAATTCCTGCATCTTATCTAAAATTTCAATGTTATAATTGCAGAAACAGCTGGAAGACTACTTGACAAAGATCCTAAAAATGCCAATGTACAGAAACTACCATGGAACCGTAAGTAGCAATCAATTTGCTTTACGAATGTTGAATTCATTGGAAGAAGACCTGGAGTTTATATAAGAATTGTTTTACAGCCATTTTGTAAGCATTTTGGCTTATCTGGTTTCTCCAACATGGATGTAATATTATTAAAACCAAAGGAAAAGGGTGAATGGCTCATTATAGGAGGTTGCTATTATAATACAGTGATAATGTCCTCAAGGAAGTCCAGCCCCTAAAGGTGATAGCACATGCATAAGATAGTGGGTTTCTCTTTAAAGCTGAGGAGTGTTTAAGGTGAGTTGAAGTTTTAAATACTTAAACAATTGGAGTCCAAACCATATTTGTAATCACTCCTTCAGTTTGGACTTCTTATGTGGTCCTGGGTGCAAGTTTGTCTCTGGTGCCTAGTCTGTGCAGTTTCGCTGGACATCAGTGACATTGAGTGTGTATGAGTGATACCCATTCACCTCTACGGGTATTCTGTGACTTCGCAAGGGAAATGGTAATTGGCTTATTTTCCCAAGTCAATGGTCTTTTTGAAATGAGGAGAGATGTCAAATCCAACTTCAGGCTTATTTTAAGCAAAAAAAAATTTCCTTTGAAAGCCATCCTTGAATGTTTCTTCAGTAGTCCTCGCTTGTCATCCACAGGTGTAACATCTCCCTGGAATGGCAATTTATTTCCCTTTTTTCAGCTGCATAAAGACTATGTTACTCTGTGTTTTGTATTATCAGCAAAACCTGATGCATGCATTGAGTAGCTGTAGAGCTTAGGGATGTATCTGAGTAAGGGGTGTAACTGGGAACGCTTGCTTTTCAAACACGGCAGAAATTTAGACTAAACTTAGGGTATCTGTAGCATCCAGTTCTTCTCTTCAACTTTTGTTGTTGCTTGGTAGATATTCTACGCTTTTGCAGGATGTCAGTTGTGTAGAGATGTTGGGCAGCCTGTAGCTGGATGTCATGCCTGAAAGCCGTGCGTGCTCTTGTTGCAGAGCTCGGAGTATTGAGCACTGCTTCTTACATGGGACAAAGTGCTCGTCCAGCGTTGGCCATCGTGCTTTGGGTTGCAAGAAGTCTTCAGATCTGGGCTGAGAGAAACTGTGCTGCTTAGAGTGCTTCTTTTGGGGACAGGCTGTAGAGCTTAATTTAAGTCCAGTGCAATCAAGAGCCATGTTACTCTGCATGTGGAAAATAGTCATCTTTTGTTCTAAAGGCAAGATTGAGATAACTTGGCAATTTTGATCAGTAGCATATGCAAAGCGGGGGAGAATTATTTTACAGTGTGGATCTGTCTTGTCACTCTTAGGCAGGCGTTGCTTTTTTTTTTTTTTCCTTCCCAAATATTTTGGAGAATTTCTGCTCATGTAAGAATGTGGGTGATCTTTTGACCAGGCTGTGGTTTGAAGCAGGCTGCCACGGTGGGGGCCGGGCGAGGAGACAAGTGGTCCTGCCTTGCCCGGGCAGCTGTGGGGTGCTCCCCTCCTCCTGCACTGAATCGCCCTTCTGTCCCTGGCCCCCGGAGCCAGATGTCACTTTGCACATAAATTCTCAGTTTATTGTTGGCTGTTGCTGCATTTGGCTGCAGTGAAGCATTCAGTGAGGACTTTGCTGCCAGTGGTGGTGCTGCTAAGTGTAGTGGGTCCTGCAGGCAATGTTGGAAGAAAGCACAGGGAGAAAAATGTTTCCTTTAAAAAAAGCCACCAAAACAACCCTCCCCATTCTCAGACTAGAGACTAAAGTGAAGATTTCTGGCATTTTCCTTGGAACTGTATTTGTCCTCCTTAGAACAAAATGAGACTTTGCTCTTCCTGTGGTTAAGTCTGGTGCCTGCATGCTGACAAATGCTGTAACTGTCTTAATCTGGGAGCACATTTTAACTCCTGTGTGTTCCTCTCATCAAATCTGTGCACCAAGGTGTTTTTTTAAAATCCTAAGTTCGTAAGTCAGACACAGAATTGCAACGGTAAGATGCAACCCACCTGATGCGTAACTCTTGGTCCTTGTGAAAAACCTGCTTGGGTCAATAGCATCTCCTCGGAGACATTTTTACATCTGACCTGCACAATTTAATTATTCACTTTTTTGCTGCTTTTATTTTGCATTTGTGGTTAATCTGTTATTTGTCAGTGAGGGGATCACCGCTTTTTATGCTGTCTCAGGGACCTACTGTGCACTGGGAGAGTCGAGCTGGTGAGTTGAGCTTGTAGCAGCTTTGCAGACATGAAGTCTCCAGTGGGTTGAGGATCGGGTCCGTGGTGACCACACCACATTGTAGAGGTGGTACATCCTCTATCCTTCTTAAGGGATGCTCCTGCGGGCTGTGGAAATAAACGTACTGAAGCATCATCATTTAGAGGTGTACTGAGCCTCCCTTGCTTTGACTAGCAAGCTCTGAATGATAAAATCTACAGCCTTCTCGAATTTCCCTTAACTTATCAGCATTTTGTGTGGAGTTCACAGATATTTTGGTAGACACATTGTATTTTGCAATCAGAGCCCAGACTTCCTAGCCTGCCTTTTTTTTTTTTTTTTCCTTTTGCCTATGTGGATTGTGGCTAAATCTAGTCCTTTCCAAAACCTTTTTATAGTACTTCTGGGCTGAAGTGCTTTAAGACAATTACTATTAAAATTGATACTTTAGGAATCTCAATGTGTTAATTGTCCACACTTTTCTCTGGGAAATGGAAATTGGGGGAATATAGCCCAAAAACATTAGGAAATGGGGCCTGTGGGCTTAACTGTATTCCATATAAAATTTTTATTAATTGGACCTTTGCATCATTTTTTTTGTATGAGTTGCAGTAGTTGAAAGATGCCTAAGCAAAATAAAAACGAAGACTTGGTTGAACCAAAGCGTGTGTGCCTGTAACATTTTGCGTGAGCTTTAGTGAGTAAAACCCTCATCTTAAGTGAAAGCCGTACAACGTAAGAACAACTCAGATACGTGCGAGTGGCTGCTGTTTTGCCTCTGATATGGTACTTGGATCTGCAGACCATTGCAAATGTCCCCGCCCAACCCTTCAGTATTTTTAGTTATTGCACTTGAACTTCCGCACATTTAATTTTTTTTTAATTGGGGTTTAGTATAAGCCAATTTTTTTGTTAAGAAATAGCTGGCATCTTGTTGCTGAACGGTATTATTCTGAACAGCGGTGTAATTTCATTTTATTGCTAACCACAGCTGCTAATCAACTCTTTACGGGTTTTTTAACCCACTAAATTAAAAACAAGAGTTGAAAGGAAAACAGCGTGGAGCTGCTGAATTCTTTCCGAAATGCAGATGCTCTATGAAATTTTTGCTCACGTAAATCATGCGTGCTTGACATTGGCAGAACGTTGCTTTAAAGCTGTGGCTCGTGCACCTTGCAGCTGGTTCTCCACCTTCCGTAGCTTGTCTTTCTGCAGCTGATCACTCACGTCTGCTTTGGGTTTTTTTTTCCTCTTTATTGCCACGACAATGTCATTGAAACTGCATTCTCTAGGCCTGTATCTCATACTTAAACTATGCTGCTGCGGATCGCTCTGAAACCGGAGCAGGATGCCAGCTCGCCGGGGAGGCAGCTGGGCAGCGCCGGAATTCAGATGTGAAGGAGAGGAAGGCACCTCGCTGCTCTGCGTTCCCCTCTCGGTTTTTCTGTGAAGGACGAGCAGCTCGGGTGAAAGGCACTGTGACAATAAAAATAGCTAACGCGGCAGTAATAATAACAGTAAATCGTTCCATGAGATATTTTCCACTGCACTGAGGAATTTTCCTTCTAACTGGCAGAATTTATTTATTTTTTTTTAATAAACCAACAGTCCTAATTAGAGCTGCTTGATCAACATGTTGGATGGGCTCCTGTCACCCTCGTAGCGGTTTCAAAGACTCCTTGGCTGAAGAGCAGGTTGCTGTGCTGCCAGATAATCTTTCTTTCATTTTTATGTAATAGTTCTGTTTCTGAGAGTAATTTCTCCTTCTCCTTTTTCTTTTTGCTTCTTTGAGGACAATTATTTCTCTGCATGCAGTGCTCCTCAAATTGCTGCCAGCTTTCTGGTTGCAGCCAACATTTTCAAAGGGTTTTGACATCTGTGTGCTTTTTTTTTTTTTGTGTGTGCCCACTGTGAGAAAGATGGCTGGGTTTCTGATTCGACTGCTGGGGAATGCCAGCCATTTTCTGAAGAAATTAAAATGGGATCCACGGCAAAGAACTGGCCTGAGACTTTGCTTGGGGCCCCTGAGGAGAGCTTGTAGCATACGCTGGGTTTTCAGATGCTCCGCATCCTGCTCTGAGTGTCACTGCAGAAGCAGCCAAAATGTTTGTAGGTCCCACCTGGTGCTTTTCCAGAAGGTGTAGTGAGAGCGGTGATAGCAAGATTGTTCATAAAAGCATGCAGAAACTTGTTCTAGCCGCTTTCTGGAAACAGGCTGAAATCACCCAAAAATGAGGGCATTAAGTTTGCCTCTACTGAATAGAGGTTACTTTATGTTCTTGAGCTACTCGGAGGAGAACAAGAGATCTTTTGTTCTTCTCCGTGACCTTACTGATGCGAGAAGTTTGAGAAGGAGCAGCAGAGCGTGAGGAGGAGGAAGGATCTTCTGTCCTACCGCTGTTTCTGCGGAGCAAAACCGGTGCTGGGAAGGGGAGCAGTGCCAGCCTCACTAAAACTGCAGGACAGGCTTTGGCCCCAAATTTACTGATATTCTTTGTTATACTTAGCATTTGAAAATACCTCCGACACCTATGGTTCCACCCATGTAATTCCGGATTTTGCCAATGGGAGCCCTGAGGTCGGTTTGCCAAAGAGCAGGTGACAGTGGCCACCTTGGAGGAGAGCCCGTCCTTGGGTGCTGGCACCTGAGCTGCTGCGGGACATGGGTGGGCATGGCCCAAAGCTGGCCCCGAGGCTGCCTGGTGTCCCAGCTGCGGTCGGGAGCAGAGGTTGAGTCCTGGGCCTCGTGCCAGCCGGCTTCGTTGCCAAAATATGTGGCTAGAGGCTTCCCCCCGGCTCGCTGCCTGGCCAGAGGGGAGGCCGACTTGTGCCCGCTGCCTGCCCTGAGCACCTTTCTGCGCTTGGGCGGTTTTATGCTGCAATAAATTAGAAGTGCCTGGGTGCAGACGAGCCTCGGCCGTGCGAGGCAGCTCCTTCGCGCGGCTGCTCCTGCCCAAGCCCCGTCCCGCACGGGACGCCCGGGGCAGGCGTTTCTCCCTGCTGGTGGGGCCCAGGGCTGAGAGCCAGCAGGCCCTCAGGAATGTCCCGCTGTGCCAAGAAAAGCCTGCTCAGTCGAAGTCGCCCGGTGTCCCTATTTTTAGAGGTGAACGTAGTCGTGCTGCGCTTTCTGCCCGGCTTAGCTTGTCGTTACGTCCCTCTGCAGTCGCTGAAGCGGGAGGAGCTGCAAGGAGGCAGGTCGCTGGAGTCTGAGGTTTGCTGGTAAATTTGCTAGTGTGGCACGTGGGTT
>NW_010540154.1:20134-37102 GCF_000687285.1 Phaethon lepturus | reverse complement strand
AGGCTCGTGCCGGCCGTGGAGCTCTGTGCAGACTGGCGGAAGTCATGGAGAGTGTGCTTGAACTTGCTCTCTTCCTGCCCCACTGTGGCTTTCCGGTGGATTTTAGGGACAGTGGAGCGTGCACAGCGCTGAGCGGGTGCGACCAGCTGCGACGGTCTTGGAGGATGACCATGGGTTGAGGGGCTGAAACCCCCGTGTGGTGTGTGTCCGTGGGGTGGGGGACTGGAGGGGAAGAGGTTGCTCCCAGCCCGTGTACATTTGCTCATTCCCTTTCCAGCCTTTCTGTGAGGTTCACTGGAGGAAGGAGAGGATTCAGGCAGCCTGACAGGTTCACGCAGGCCCCCAGACAGTGTCAAACTTGAGTCCTCGTTTCAGCCAGTGATCAGGAGGGAGGATAGTGGTGGGTCCCTCTGATAAATTTAATCTTGATTGTCTTGGTTGCCTGAAATGTGTTCTTCAAAGCACATTTAAAATAAACAAGAAAACAAAAAACTCAACCAAACTACTTTTCTTGTCTTCACAAAAATGCTTAAGCAATGGTGGGTAACGTCTGTTCAGGATCTTCTGTGTGTTCTGTCTTTATGATAAATCACATTGATGAAGCAAAGTATTTTGTGGATTTCAGAGTATGAAAGATGGGGGGAATCTCTTTTTCTTTCCTCAGATGGAGTTCATTGGAGTAAGCCAGCTGTCGTTCATCCACGATCTGGGACCAAAGGGCATGTGAGTTGTGAGCTGTGTCTGCGTGAATTGTGGTTCACCAAGAGCATGGCTTTATAAATAAATATTGTTCAAGCTGATGGCTTTCCTTTCTTGCCAATAACTGACTGGAGAGTATTCTCCCATCTGGGTATAAGAATGAGTTAATGTTCAGACAGAAACGCTACAACTTTGGGAAACGGTCTTGGGAGTGGTCTGCTCTGTGAGGTACAAGCTGCAGCCCATCATCTGGCTCATGAGGTTTCTCCCCTTCCCTCCCCACAACCTGTTGACCCACTTGTTCTTCTGCTTGTGCTATAAAACAGGGCCCTGCATTTCCTAAATCTGCATGATTTCCTTCAGGGGGGTTTTCTCCTTCTTCTGGCTTGCAGGGCAGCGGTGCAGAGGCTGCTCGGGCACGGCTGGAGGTGCCAGGAGCCATCCCTGGGCACAGGGGCTGGGGGCTACAGCAAGCATCCTCCACCCGAGAGCCACCCTTGCACCTCCAGGAGATCCGTGTTGCCCATCCCGACCGTCTTTCTGTCCTTGCAGAGAAGGCTTGATCATGAAGCGCTCCGGGGGCCACCGCATACCCGGCCTGAACTGTTGCGGCCAAGGAAGGATGTGCTACCGATGGTCCAAAAGGTACTGCCGGGGCGGGCGAAGGCGGTGAGCTGCGTGCTCCGCGGGCGCACGTACAAAAATCCTCGTTTGTCTTTGTCTCCCAACATGTCTGTGAGGGAGATTCTTGCCTTTTTTTTTTTTTTTTTTTTTTTACAAAATTCACAGTTTTTCAGGTCAAAAGTGTCTGTAGGTTAATCCCCACTTACCCTCCTGTGTGGAGGATGGTGAGTTTTTTCTTTTACATTGGAATTCATAGCAGAAAGGACATGTTGCTCCAGAGGAGAATTGGGATTTCCTACAGCCCTGAGCTGGCAGAAACGGCAATGATCTCCTGGTCTATGCCAGCCTTCTCCGCTGCAGGAGCACCCGGGGCTCCGTGCCTTCGGGAGGGGACGTGGCTGGTGGGACTGCCCCGGCCAGATTTCATCCTGGTTTTCTGAGCTTCCCTTCCTCAATTTACAAAAAGAAAATCAATTAATTGAAACACTCTCTGAGCTGCTTTGGAGCTGGCTTAAATCAGACATGACCTGCAGCAGTAAGGAGCTCTGTTTGGTGCAATTAACCTTGGAATTAAATACGTTGCCTCTTCCTTATTACTGCCGGTGCTCAGATGCTGGTGTTTTCGTGGGAGTTTTCACAAGCCACCCTGTTCCCATGTTCCTGCCTGCTGCAGACAGACACAACTTAACTGTCCCCATCCCTTTGCCTTCTGTGTTAGATCTTGGTGTTTGCTGGGGCTGCAGCGCGGCAGGCGTGTGCTACGGGGGAGTATGTGTGTTACCATCTAGCATCCAGAAAACGCAAGGGATATTTCCTGGAGCTTGCCCTTTCTGGGCAAATATTTCCTTTTGAAAATCCAAATAGCACGTATCTGTCTCAGAGCAACAATTTCTTGGTCTGTAGGAGCTTCCCCAAGCATTATCCACCTTTGGATCTTAGCATTGCCAATGGGCTCTCCAGAATTTTTAAAGATAGAATTAATTTTTCCAACAGAATTCTTCTGTACTCTTGTGAAGAAAAGGTCCTATTTCTTCATAGTTTTTCCAACATTTCTTACTGTGATTTTACAGAAGATCGCTATAATGAGTGCACAAGGAGATAAAGATGTGACCTTCTTCCAGGTCAAATAATTAAATTGTCTCCAATTCTTTTTTCTCTTTTATGGGGGGGGGGGGAAAAAAGCGCATTTTCCTCTTCATACCGCTCAGTTAACTCTTCCCTACATTTTGCAGAGCCCAGACTTTAGTGAGGATGGTCGCACATTCAGCTCTGATGGATCTCTGTTTCCCTTTAGAGCCTAAAAAGGGGGTGGGAGAAGTGGTTGAGTGGGATTGTGTGCAGGGTAACACAGGAGGAGCACTAAATCCGTGCCACGGCCTGCCGGGACCGACAGCGTATGCATCAATAAATAAGCATATAACAGTAATATTTCCCAGGGAGGGTTTATTTAAGTGAAGGATTTTTAGGACGCATCAAGCTGGGGGCAGAGCTCCCCCTGAGCATGGGGCAGACCGTGGCCATCCTTTTCCTACAACAGCTTTGCCGTAGGCATGGGGGTTTTATACCCCAAATTCATTTGACTTGTCGTAGTAGGTTGGGTATGTTATGGCCACGGGGGCTGTGGGGAGGGACACAGAGGGGGATGGTGGGGTGACCATGAATGGGCATGGGAAGGACTTCTCAGGCATGGAGAGCTGCATGGGAAAACCAGAAAGGGGAGCGCTTGGAAATGTGCCCCATGGGATGTTTGGGAGTGAAATTATGGGCCAGATAGGTAGGGGAGGTATTTTGGCACCAGAGGAAAAGTGATGCTGGGATAACTCTTTCAGGGCCCTGAAAGAAGAGAAAAAATTATGGGATCTGGAAATTGAGGAGCTGAGGCTGTGGATCTGGAAGTTGAGGAGTTGAGGCTGTTACTAAAGATACAAGAATGAACAGATTTTTGCAGTATTTTCTGTTGCTTTGTGTGTTTCTGAGCGTGCAGAAGAACGAGACGAAGGTCTGGTGGTGGAGACCTGTGTGGGACAGAGGAGGCCGGTTACCCCAGCTGTGCCACAGGGCGAGAAAAAATTAGAAATGCCATTCACAGTAAAAAATGTGTTGTGGGTTTTTTTTTCCCCAGAGCTGCCTTTAGTCTACGACATTTATGTAAAACCTGCCGGTCATCTCTCATCATGTGTTTCTAACAGGGTCCCTGTTGCTTGGCAATAAAAGCTTTCCAAAATGCCTCGTTCATATATTTTGATAGGAGTGACAGTGATCCTAGCTTCATAATTAATGTTAGAAATGTCAAGTAACTACCTTATTGCTTCTAGGTATAGCATATAAGCTGAAGAAAAATCTGGGATGGAGGAATCCTTGTTGTACCGTGCCCGGTGCTGGGGCACCTGGCTGGGAGATTTGTGGGCAGGGAGGTCCTCATTGATTTTGTTAGACACGGGAACCTATTTTTGCAAAGATTTCTATAAAAAGAAGTCATGCAAATAACTCTGAAAGTGTTATATTGAATTCAAACTTATTACTCAGGTTCATAAAATAGGCACTTTTCTGCTCAAGGAAACCCTACCCTGGACTAGCCCCTGAAAAGAAGTTTTACCTTTTAGCTGAATGCTTTCCTTTCCCTCGTAAATGATTTGCACTTGTTTTGAAGGAAACACCTTTTCACCTTACTAGTTTTTAGGGCTCTTGTTTTGGAGACCAGCATGGTTGAAATGCAAGTCACCTGGTTGCTGTGCCCGTACAGGTGGCTGGTGGTGAAGGATTCTTTCCTGCTGTACATGAAGCCGGACTCGGGGGCCATTGCCTTTGTCCTGCTGGTGGATAAGGAATTCAACATTAAGATAGGCCAGAAAGAAACCGAAACTAAATACGGGTTGCAGATCGACAATCTCTCTAGGTAAGAAATACAGTCTTTATTTAGACCTTTTTTTTTATTTTTATCTTGCTTTTGCTTTTCTAAGGAAGAATCGATGCTCTCCTCCGGGAGGGCTTAACGGGGTGCCCTGGGCCGCCGTGGTGCGGCTCGGCTTCCCGCGGGGCTCAGCGCCCGGGCGGCTGCTGCTGGCTTTGTACCTGCTGGGCTTCGGCTTCTCACGCTGATCATTTCCGAGGTCTTAATGAGGCCTTTGGAGCCTCAGCCGCCGTTCGTCCATCCTGCGGTTACTGCTGGGGCCTGCGGGCACGGGGCACGCCGAGTTGCACAGTCTGTTTTTGCAGCGGTTGCTTATGGAAGTTTTCTAGGCGCTTTGTTCCTTTATGCTGCAAGCAGGGACGTGTTCTTCTACCTCCCAGCCGGAGTATTGCCCAAGTGCTAGTTGGGATAAAGATATAAGAAATAAAGATACTAAATATTTTTATGGTAGCATACTAATCCTTTTAAAAAGTACAGCATTAGCTAGGTCCAGCTGTCTCCTCCAAGTTAAGCTGATTGTTAATAATTTAAATCTGGGGCGGTTTTTTTTATGCTTGGCAGTGCAATGCTGTGGTAGTCACACAGAGCAGCTCATCGCTGTTGCAACGCTGCAAACGTATTCATTTGCAAACAAGACGACAAGGGCAAGTCCTTACATTTGGCTTCAATAAAATATGACTGATACAGGTGCGTTTAGCAACATGTATAGACAGCGAGGAGCAGCCTCATTAACTGTACGTGGCTTCAGCATCCCACCCCATGTGCCATCTGTTTTACAGGTCGCTGATTTTGAAGTGTAACAGCTACAGACATGCCCAGTGGTGGAGGCAGGGCATAGACGAGTTCGTTCGGAAACACGGCAAGGACTTCCTCACAGAGCACCGCTTCGGCTCGTACGCAGCCGTGCAGGAGGACACGCTGGCCAAGTGGTGAGGCCCGCGGCCAGGCTGCAGCCGGATCTCGGAGCGGCACGCGCCTGCCAGCGTTAGCCTGACAGATAGAGCTGGTGGCATTCGGTAGCTGTAGGGACTGAAGATAATTAGAAAAGTTGTAAAAAAAATTGAGGCTTTCTTCACTGGGAAAAGAATAGCAGTACTGGGGACAGGAGTGCTCTGATCCTGTTACATTGCATCGCATTTTGAAACATCAGGTTTCGTTTGAATTTGAACGCCTTGGGTATTTGCTATCGTAGTGATAAAAGTGGTATTTTGATGCACATATAATTGGTACGATGCTCATGAGTTAAACCCAGAACTGCTCTTTCATTAAAATATCCTTGGCTTCAATTTTATCCCAGTTTCTGATTCTGGAAACGCTGTTTCCTAAGGGTTCAGGTGTTTGGGCTCTGGGTTGTAAGCCTGTGGTAATGCAGGTATTATTGAAAACGTCTGCCTCTGGCTACTCCCTTCCCCATAGCTCCCTCCCAAAGCAGCTGTGCTGCAGCCTGTCCTGCCCGTGCTCATCTGCGACCGACGGTCTGCTCATGTCCTTTATGCTCTGAAATGCAAGATATGTCCTGCTCACCACGTTTGCAAGGCTGATTCTCATTCTGTAAGGCAACGTTGCCCTTCCAGGCACCATGGATGTGTTCAGATGCAAATGTCACTCATCTGGTTGAAGGGCAGCATCAGATTCAGGTCTTGCAGATTGGCTTTGCAACAGAAGAGAATCAGCAAATGCAAATTTGGGTATAGTCTAAGGGTGACTGGGCTTTATGCACACAGCAGTCCCACGAGAGAGCCTCCCATCCATACCGTAACCTGATTGCACTAAGCCATTCCCAGAAGCACTTCAAAAAATTGATTCTAGCTGGAAGCAAACCCTTGCAGTGCTCTCACTGCAGCGTCTGCCTTGCAGCAACCGCTGCCCAAATAGTTTCTGTAAATCAAAGCAAAAGCCACTCTGCCATCCTTTCCTGAGAGCCAAACCTAGCTGTCACATCAAGCAAAACACAAGAATATTGTATGTGGTTGGCGGAACTACCAAGTGGCACTTAATAATCTCTTGTTGTGCTGTTTCATGAAGCTACTAATAGAAGCATCAAATTCTCCCTGCTTGTTGTTCTAATTCTTGAAATTAGGTTTGTGCTTGCTTTTGAGAATAGAATATAAATGGCATTGACACAGAACCCTGTCGGTCTTCAGCTATGGGCTTTGTTTAATGAAGGAGGAGGAAACTTAGATCTATGTGCTGTGTTTTTACAGGTATGTAAATGCTAAGGGGTACTTTGAAGATGTCGCAAATGCCATGGAAGCTGCTAAAGAAGAAATTTTCATCACAGATTGGTGGTTTGTACTTACATACTTGGACGTTGACCAGCCGTCTCTCTTGGGATGTTCCTGACAATGCGGCAGTGTTTGGAGGCCCTACAGTATGGCAGCTAGCCATGCAGCCAGATGGTTTGGCAGCACACCCAAACATCTCCTTGTGTTGTATTCAAAGGCCTTTTCAGGAGGGTTGGCAGCAAAAGCGCATGCTTGAAATCAACAGCTTGGTTGTCTCCTTCCAAGGAGAGGCCTGAAATTGCATGAAGGCACCACCTGAATTGCAAACGTTACGGCTTGAGGTGCTCATCAGGAGTGTAAATCACTGCAAGCCCAAGGGGCACAAACGTCTTTCAGTGTATAAGGGAACACGGATGCTCAGACACCACTGACAGTGCTCTCCCATGGGATCCTGCATGGGATCCTCTTTTCAGCTCCCCCCCACTGTCTTGGGAAGCCTCATGCCAGTGATGAGAGCATCTTGGGGCGAGTGATTTTTGCTCTGCTCTTAAATGGCCCAGACAATGGAGGTGGAGTTTTGTCACCCCGTCTGAGCTGTGTGGCTGCTGAAGAACCTGGCTCTGCCCACTTCTTAACTAGTAATTCAATATGTGTATGCAGTGCTCTGGTTCCTGTTTGAGGCAGAAGAAGGGTGCTCTCACAGACTCGGGCAGCGTTTCTTGGTTGGATACTGGTTATGGCTGCCTGTGTCTTGCCTTTGTGGAGGTTAATCTGGCTAAACCAGCCTGGACCTTGGGAATGGGATGGTAGGACAGTCTCCCAAGACGTGGCTCAGATGTCCTCTTTAACCTTGGACACATCTCTGTGCTCTTCTTTCTCCATCTGTAAAATTAACCTCTTGTTACTAATCCACTGCCTGTAAGGACTGGGAGGATTAGGTTTTAAGTGGCAATTATTACGAGAAAACTCGTAATATATGATGTTAGCATTTACTGGGGTAAACCTGTTTCCTAACACGACCACAGATAAACCCAATACTCCGGGATCCCCGTGCGCAACATCAGGTAGCAATGTAAGAGCACTGCATTTCAGACCCATTGTCCCTTAATGTTTTATTCAGATTGTTAATTTGTTAATGTACCTTGGAATTCCAAAACTTAACTGAAACTTGGAGTTTAAGATAAAAATGCCGTTGTCAGAAGCGTGTTTTTAGGATGTAGCAATATGCTTTATCCAAGCACAAGTTCCCATGCTCGGTGCAAAAGTAAAGGAATGAACTTTTTTTTTGTCTTTAGGACAAGAGGAAATGGCCTCAAGTTGCGCCAGGGGAGGTTTAGATTGGATATTAGGAAAAATTTCTTCACTGAGAGGGTGGTCAGGCATTGGAACAGGCTGCCCAGGGAGGTGGTGGAGTCGCCATCTCTGGAAGTGTTCAAGAAACGTGTGGATGTGGCACTTCAGGACATGGTTTAGGGGACATGGTGGCGCTGGATTAATGGTTGGACTTGATGATCTTGAAGGTCCTTTCCAACCTAGTGATTCTGTGATTTCTGTGATTCTGTGAAATTCTGTCATCTTGCTTTGCAGGAGTTAGATGAGATTGCTTAATTATTCCTTGTAATCCTTAAAGCTATGAATCACTAAAATGTCCTGTTGAGAGGTCATACTGCTTTGTTCTTAGGCAGCAAGGAAAATTCAGCAAAAAGCTATGCTACTCAGCCTAAGTACCAGGAGAACTGAAATCCCACTCTTATTAATTTTTTATGTCTACACATTTCTTTCAAATATACCTTGGGGTTTTCTTTTGTTGCCTCTTCCCTTCATAGATAGAGTCCAAGTTTCCCCATTTAAACATCGCTGTTCAACTTGGTCTCATGGGTTGTTGAATACTAAGATGAATGTGCTGGACATGTCCCCTGCCCTCTGCAGTGCTCCGCTATTAAAAAACAAAGAGCATGACATTGGAGAATGCATCGCTCTGGGATGAGAGCCTTCACATCCGCTTTATATAAACTCTGGTTTCTTTGCTACTCAAGCTGATTATTTAGGCCAGTGCTTTGTTTGCGGACTACATACGCTGTATTTTTTCCGCCCCTTTATTTTCTTAGGCTGAGCCCAGAAATCTTCATGAAACGACCTGTTGTGGAAGGAAATCGCTGGCGGCTGGACTGCATCCTCAAACGGAAAGCAGTAAGTGAGCTCCAGCTGCAACCTTCCCCCTGCAGAAAACCCCGTGCTCCCACCCAGTTACAGGGTCATACTGGGACTGGAGCGTGAGCACTGTTGATTTTGGTAGGGATGAGAGTTAAAGCTGGCCAAGCCTCATTTCAGATGGCCTTGGAAAACTACGTGTTTTGATTTGCTCCCTTGGTTTGGGTTTGGAAGAGCTCAGAGGCAGAAGGGTAGACCCTGTGATTGCCCCTTCAAGTCCTCCAGTTTGGGTCACTTCAGCCTTGCGTTACGAATACCCCAGCTCCTGGAGGGGTCAAAGAACTGTCCCTGTCCTGTGCTGTCCTTATGGCATATGTAATTTAGAGGTATGGGAAAGACTAAGCGCTTTGCGGTGCTCTTGGTAGGTGGTTTGTACATCACTGTGTTATGCAGATCCTGTCTATCGTTACCACGTATTTTGTCTCTGCTGCAGCTTTTTGAGCTGAAGCTGAGAAAGGTACCATCAGTCTGCCAAGAAAATCAGGATGTCATTAGCAAAAAGTCACTTGGTGTCATCCAGAGGTTCATGCTAACTCACAATAGCCTTCTCATCTCGTTTTTTATACTTGATATATTGCATAGGTCCTTGCTACAAATAAACACTGAAGAACTGATGTTTTTGCTGTTGACCCATCATTGCTTGCTGTAGTAAAGAAGTGTCTGTTGACATTAAATGTCATCCTAGTGTCCCCCAGCCCCGTTACCCCTGGGGGAGCCCCTCTTGCTCTTGTCCTGCCCAAATCAAGCTGCCCAAAGCTCTTCTTGCCATAGCTCTTTCGCAGCTGCTACCATTGGTAATAATGAATTTTAGTGGAGCATAAGAAAGGCCAAAGCCTGAAAGATTTTTGTGGTTTATTGTCTTTATTTCCAAGGATAACTTATATGATTAGAAAAGGTTTAATTTTTTTGGTAGCTGCCTTTTACTACCTATATGTTTCCTGGTTTTCTTTGTTCTTACCCACCCCTCTCTATATTGTCATGGCTTTTGTAGCCACTAAGAGGAGGATGATCAACTGTATCCTTCCTGCCTGTCCCTTGTCAGGTGGAGACTCTGGTCATGAGGGTCATGGTGCATTTCTGTGGAGAAGGGATGTGGGGAACGGGCTTCAGCAAAGCATGAAGAAAAGGTGTACAGACACAAGCAGCATCACGTTCCCCAGAGCTGGACCGTGGTGTTCAACTCGTTTACCAGGAGGCGATAAATATGACTCAGACTTGAACTCCTATTTGCATTGCCATGTTATGGGAGTTAATAAATGCTCATGTTCAATAAGCAAAAGCTTGCATAAACTTGATACGGCCTTTTTCCCTCTGTTTTATTTTCTCCTCCTCTGCTGTTCCTCCTGAACAGAAAAGGTCAGACCTGTTGTTGACTTGGTGCCTTTCCTGGCACTCTTGGTCAGGGTTCCTGTGCAAAGCTCTCTGCTGTTTGCATGCTCTCCTTTCTTGTGCAGCTCTTTGAGATATGAGCAAGCAACTGCACCTACTAGCTCTGTTTCTCTTTTCTTTAAGCATTTTCATCCCAGAAGACAGTTTATTTTGTTGCTGGTTGTACTCTGCTTTCCAATAATACGTCTGGATGCAGGCTATAAAGAGCAAATGAGCCAGACAGAGAAGCTGAGAGTGATTTTATTTATGAATGTGGGCTGTACTTCAGTTGTTCACCCAACCTATGATAACACTGGTGCTAGAAATGATAGTTTGCCCCACGTGAGCAGTGAGTCAGGAAGGGAAGCACGGCTGGGGAAATCTCTTGAACTCTTGATGTGGTAGAAGGGCAGGAGTCCAGATGAGTGTGTTGAAGCAGTCTTTGATTCCTTCCCCTTCCAAATTAGTTGTCATCACAGGTCCTTATCTGCTCTGTGTGCCTGTCGGGGGGAAAAAAAAAAAAAAATTGTGTCTGACTCTTGTTGATTTGGAAGTAGTCTTATTTTCTAGCAAATGAAACGTTGCCAAAGGGCATGCTCACTGGATCGAAGAATTTGGCTTTGTTTGTCATGTTGACATGGATTTTCCTATGGCTATAAATACCTTGTAAGAGTGAGGAGTGTTTTAAGGTTAGTTCCTGGAAATACTTGCCTGCTTTTTCACTTGTGGCACTTCTTTGATTCGGCAGGGCAGTCAGCAAGCTGGTGTCTAGGTATTGGGGCAAGACTGTCCTTCATGTATGTACAGTGCTGCCTTGGACTTCTCTGGGCACAGTGAGGAGCAGAACATCCTCCACAATTTAGAGACTGCCTAAGCTCTGAGTAGCAGCTTTATGGGAACAGAAACGTAAAAGGCTATGGAAAGTTTAGGTCCCAAGTTTAAGCCGGCAAACTCCCCTGCAAGATGTTAAACCATGCTGATTTATGGCAACTGAAGGCGTCCCAGTGTGTGACCAGCATCTGCCTAGGTTTGGGAAGTACTTGACAGCTTTGAAAGTGCTTTAACACGATAAGAATGACTGGTTGGTAGGCCTTGGTGTAGCTCAGCTCTTCACACATGAATCCAGGTGCTGAGCCCTTCTCTGGAGGCTGAACAGTTTTCCTGAGCAGTGCAGGTCCTTGCATATCGTGAGGTCACAGTGGTGGATCTGGAAGAGTGTATTCAAGAACAAGTAACCTTAGCCTGCATTTCTGTCTGCAGGCACAACATGCTTACTTAGCTTTTCCTCGCTCCAGAAATGGACTGTATCTGTTGAAATACCTGCATACCATGTGTTTCTTTTAATTTCTGACAGCAACAAGGCGTGAGAATTTTTGTTATGCTGTACAAAGAGGTGGAGCTTGCCCTAGGGATCAACAGTGAATATAGCAAGCGGACGCTCATGCACCTTCATCCAAACATTAAGGTAATTGCGCATCAGGCAGTCGTACGAAGGACGTTTACATTCATTTGTTCTTGATAGCGCTGACCCTCAGTGTATTTGGGTGTGAACTGGACAAACAGCATTTCCCACCATTGCAATGGGAACAGTCTGAGAAGATGTCCCCATACAGCGATTACCACATCTGGCAACTTCTTTTTTTTTTCGTTTATAACTGAACATAAAATTCCTTAGTTTAGACTTGCCGAAGCAACTATTCACTTAATGCACAAGAAACGTATCTCTCGTAACAAGTTAATGGGGTTACATCAGATGGAAAATTACAATTTGAGAATGATGTCTCCTTTCAGCATTTCTGTTCATATGTGGACAACCAGAGTCAGCACTGGATGTTTACGTTCCCATCGTAAATGAACAGCATTGCGCTGTTCTGTGCGTTTTCCCTGCTGCTTTGCCACCGAGCAGAAAACGAGTTGTGGCACACAAACCAGTAGATAAGGTTAGATGCAGTCTTTTGAAATTAGGGACATACACATTTTAATGAGCAATAAGATATGTTACTCAGAAGAGTGATTAACAAACGGCTAGAGTAATAGATTTATTGTCAGTTGATGAGTTGTCATGGAGAACGGAAGCATCCATTCACCACCATCTTCACAGCAAGACTGGAAGGTGTAACTAGAAGGTATGTGCTAGCTGTGTAGCAGATTCTTGGGAGCAGCCAGGTGAAACTCCAGCTTTTCCCCAGAAAGCTGGTCTAATGGGTCCTCTCTAACATTAAAAAATAAAACTATACATGGTATGCTTTGATGTAGAATTTACTGTCATAAACACACGTTAAAAAGAATCTCATAAACAAATGTCAAACAACTTGTTGATTTTTAAATGGGGGAAAAAACCAGCCAACTTTTCATTTCACTTGTGTAGTGGCAACAACCAAAGAAGTGAGTCAGATCACCAATATGTTGTTTTCTTTTGGAGCAGGCTCTGTGTTTGAAAGCTCAGCTATTCTAGCTCTACTGAAAGCATGATTTTATTTGTTGAAGCAGTTTTCTTGACTATAGTCCTTTTATGAACACTGTTGTTGTAAGTGTGACCTATCCCAGCATCTGTAACCGTCGCTGCTCGGGAATACCCGCATCGTGGAGAAGCACCTGCTTGCCTCTAAGGCTGAGCCCAACTAGGGAGGAGTCATGTAGCTTCAGTAATTACAGCAGTCTGTATGGAGGCATCTTCTAAAAACTCCAGTGTTTCCCCATCATCCTGAGCAGCCAAAAAAAAAAAAAAGCTGGGCAGCTCTTGGGCTGGAGGGATGTAAGTTGGGCAATGATGCTGAACTCAAGTGCTGTTTTTCTCCTCAGGTGATGAGACACCCAGACCATGTGTCCTCCTCTGTTTACCTTTGGGCCCACCATGAGAAGCTCGTCATCGTTGACCAGTCCGTGGCATTTGTGGGTGGCATCGACTTGGCGTACGGCAGGTGGGATGATGATGAGCACCGCCTGACCGATGTGGGAAGCGTCAAACGAATGGCAGCAGTGAAGTCGGTGTCAACGACCAACCTGGCAGTAAGTGAGCTTGCTCAGCTGGTGGCCATGTTCAACATCTATGTGTCAGGTTTGCGGTGGGGATGAACAAGCTGTGTCCGCTTCTAAGCATAGGGTTGGGTTCAGGAGGTTTAAAGAAGGATAGTAATGGGAAGGAGGAAGTACCTGAGTACTGAATGACTCTTTAGGGCTAGATCCTGACCAGCCCTTGCTAGGCATGGAGATAGGCTGGGTTTCCCCTGGAGCTTGGAGCAGACACCATTTGGAGGCTACGTTCTTAATAAAAATTAGCTAGAAATGCACAGTAAGCACCTGCAGAGTGCTCCAAACTTCTGGATACTTGGGCCTTCAGCAGGTGACTTGCTTGCTGAGCTTTCTGCTAACCTGGGTCTCTATGCAACCACGTATCTCAAAAAAAACGTAGAGGTCTAAATTTGTGAGAATTTCAAGGGGAGTAATAATCCAGAGTAAATTCATGGGATTGAAGAATGTACTGCTAACATTAATAGGTTTTTCTGTTGAGTGCCTCCTCGGTACAGACTCTCTCCCTCAAAATCTTCAGTAGTTTCACCAAAGTGTGTCTTTGTTACGGAGCAAAATTTGGTTGGTGGTTGTTTCTGATTGAATCAGTTCTCACTGATCTGCATAATCAGCTGTAATTAAAGGGGAACCTCTCCATACATAACCTGCAGCAATGTCTTGTGTCTTTTAAGTCTGTAGCGGAGTCATCTGAACGTGTCCCCCTGCAATCTCAAGCTCTGTCCCCAGAAAGCCACTTGTTCCAGAGGGATGCTGATGATGCCCCAGACATATCAAAAATGAAAGGAGTAGGAAAACCCAAAAAGTTTTCAAGGTTCAGTATTTACAAGCATCTCCATAAACATGGCATGCACCATGCTGACAGCATCAGCAGCATAGACAGTGAATCAAGTAAGTAATGTTTTTCAACTAAACAACATACCTAAAGCATGTGTGGAGGGTGGGTGGGTGTACATGCAGATTCACATAGCTTCTAGGGTAATGTGTTCTTTGTAAGGAAGGAAAGCCGATGAATTTCTTAACTATCAGAATGATAACTATGTGTACTCAATATGTTAATTTGTGTCACTGCAAAATATACAAGAAAAGTTTTACGTGGATTTGCATTTAGTTAATTAACAATTGTCATCAGCCATCAGATGATGTGATGTAGTGTACACGATACCTACTGTTTATATTGTTGGAAAATTTTTGTTCCTGCAAGGGGGAACTGACTCTTTCATTTTTCAACTTGTATTTATTATAACAAGCAAAACAGTTTCTGAATGTGATTATCCCCTCTCATAGGCTAGTGTTACCTGGGTTTAAATCAGTTCACTTAAATGGAAATATTCCCAATTTACACACTTACTAGAGAGGAGAGACTATTCAACAGTTGAATATTTGAATGCAGCTTTTAATTCTCCACATGAAAAACAGCTTCAAAGCTAAAATTACAAGGATCGGCTTGACATTTGTTCTAACATGGAGTCCCTCCTGAATCAGTTCCTGAAGTCCTCAGCTGCTGAAGCTGTGTATTGCTTGTGGTGGGAACTTACTTGAGTTTCCATCACTCCCTACAGGTCTTACTCCTGCCTGTGGCTGGAGGAAGCCTTGCTGGAGCATTGTTTGCATCGGTTGCAGTCAGCTCAGGATATGACCATGGCTTTGCAACTTCCATATGTCTGGCTTAAAACCAGCTAGGTTTTGAATTTGGTCCTTTGCCTGTTGGTCACTTGTAGTTTCAACAAACTGACGTCTCGTTTGAGCTTCTGTTGGGCAAGTGTCTTCAGACAGGATCAGGCACCAGTGTAGCGGAAGTGGACGTGATTCAGCTGTGAATAGAGCATCTTGACTTTCTGCAGGTTACTGTAACCCCACTAGAAGTCAACCGAACATAATCCAGACTTTAAAGCCCCATCTGAAAATGTTCCATCACCACAGTGAATCCAAACAGGGGCTCTCTGAGCCTCATGAGGGTAAGTGGAGGAAGATGGAGGTGCAGACCCCTTCAGGCTTTAGCTGCTGATATTTTTGCCTTGTAATGATGGTGAGAGTTAGGTTGGGTGCCAGGATCAGCCTTCGCTGCTTATTGTTCTCGCACTGCCTTTAGCACCCATCCTGAGGACATCCTGGCAGAAAAGCCTTCTCCATAAGCTTCAAAAACCATAGCATAAATAAATAACAATTTAAAAATCCAACAACAGCAACCAAAAAAAAAACCCCAAAATAAAAAACCCAAACAAATTTGCAATACTGACAGCAGGGAGCAGTTGAGGAAATAGCTCTGATTCTGATATATGATTATGTCAGCAGCTCCCTCCCCTGTAAAGAAAGGGGCTTATTAATGGAATTGGAAACTTCTGGATTGGATATTTTAAAACAAGCCTGATGCAGGAAGACAAATGCAAACAGAGAGAGGAAACAGCAAAGTGGCTGCTGCCAGACCTATGTTTTGGATGAAGACTTGAGGGGCCGCCCCTTTTGCCCCTTATTAAAGTCAATGAAAGCATACTCAGTTGAGAAAGGAGTTGGGTGGTTATGAGCTCTGAGCTGTTCTGATCTCTGGACTGGTGTCGAAAGGGCCCGCTTCACTATGGTACCTCATCGAGGTGCCTTTGAGTTCCGGCATGGAGTGAGGAGCAGTTCTTTGACATCTTCCTCTTGCTAATGTCTTCCCCTAAGGCATTAATTGCCAATTATGAAATATTGGTTACAAAGTAACGGCAGGTAACAAAGAACAGATGCATTTGATTCATGGAAATGAAGTGCAGTCTCCCCTGTGGTCACCTCGTGCTCATTCATGAGTCAGTGTACAGTCATCGAAGTCATCGGTACGTGAAGTCTGTTTTGGCCAGACGACGTGTCCCACGCATTCCTGTTGGAGCATGCGGAGTCAGCGATTCCCCAGCTCCACCTGGACTCTCACTAGAAGCTCAAGCCTCCCAAGGCAGCTGTGGTGCATACCTGCCGCATGGCGTTTTTGGCATGGCTTGGCTTGGCTCGGCTCGGTGGGGTTACGGCAGTGCTGGCAGGGCTTGCTTTGTGTAAACTGGTCTTGTTGCGCTGCTGCCGATGTGTATTTTGTTGAGTGTTGAAAGGGCTTTTTTGTGCTAAAGAGCTTTCATGGTTACCTGGTGATGTGGTTGGGTGAGGAGAAGGCTTCTGCTGTTGGCATGTTACTGTGTAATTACTGCGCTAGTGTTTGGTGTACAGTAGATGAAGGCTGCTCTCAGGGCCAGGAAATAATGCTAGTTAAACGTTTATGGTCTAGGCCAACATTTTGGGGTTTATTTTTAGGAGAAAGGAAAAAGTTCACTCTGCACCCAAAATATGTGCTGTAGAAAAAGGATCTTGTTAGGAGGGAATATCCCTGTTTACAATATTTTAGAGCATTTAAATCGCCATCAATTTGGAATTCAGGATCTATTTGTTCACCATGTAAAAATTGTATCAAAAGATAACGTTGTTATTTGGAGAAAACAAACACAAACCCCCCCACAGTATTTAAAGAGGGAACATGAGCTTCCTCTCATTCTAATTAATAAAAACAGGAGATACACCTTGCTATAGAATTAAAATCATAAACCCTCTAGCAGAGAAGTTTGGATTAGTTTGTTAGTGCTCTAAAATATGTTAAGTAGGTGATATATGTGACGTACCTGTACATATATCCGCTAAGGCCAGTCGCAGATGGGAGTGGACTCCCACGTGCTAACGCTTAGGTGTCACAGACTGTGGAAAGACAAATTATTATAGGGGAATTTTTTTAGTCTAGTGTAGAGGGGATTCAGCATCTGCTTTATGTTTCCATAACAGACTCCTGTATATAACCTGTCCTGATTGTATAACAAATATTAAAACAGCGAAGAAAAATACTAATATGCATCCTTTGAAAGCAACAGGGAAACTAGGGAGCAAACA